>NW_008342276.1:3671985-3672533 GCF_000622305.1 Nannospalax galili | reverse complement strand
TAGTTATACCTTCACTAATTTTCTTTCTGTAACCCCTTGGGTATAGCCATTCCTTTCTTCAGCTCTTTGTATTGCTTCAAGAACTCTCTGAAGGGCTGGCTTTGTGGACATGAATTCCTTCAGCCTGTTTATGTCATGGACGATTTTTCTTTCCCCTTTGACTATAATAGACATTTTGGCTGGGTATAGTACTCTGGGTTGGCATCTGTGGTCATTTAAAACAGGGAATACTTTGGTCCAGGCTCTTCTGGCTTTTATAGTTTGCACTGAGAAGTCAATTGGTAGATGTCTGTTAAGTCCATTTGATATATGGTATTGTTTAATTCTGATCTCTCTCTGTTAACTCTCTGTCCTGTTGACCTATCTAACAGTGGGGTATTGAAGTCACCGTCACCTACTATTAATGAGTTGGGATTAATCTGGGTCTTAAAGTCTGGTAGTATTGTTTTTATGGAGTTGGGTGCACCAGAGTTTGGTGCATAAATGTTAATGATTGCAATATCTTCTTGGTTAACTGTTACTTTGATTAGAATGAAGTGACCCTTCTT
>NW_008342276.1:3670667-3671768 GCF_000622305.1 Nannospalax galili | reverse complement strand
TATTTAAAGTTATTAATGAAAGATGGGTATTGAATCCTGTCATTTTTATTTCTGTTTACATTCTTGATATAGCTGTACCCTTCCACAGTTATACCTTCATTGGAATTCTTTCCACAATCCCTTGGGTATAGCATTCCTTTCTTTAGCTCTTCGTAATTGCTTCCAGAACTCTCTGAAGGTCTGTTTTTGTGGACATGAATTCCTTCAGCCTATTTAGGTCATGGAAGATTTTTCATTTCCCTTTGACTATAATAGGTATTTTGCCTGAGTATAGTAATCTGAGTTGGCATCTGTGGTCATTTAAACCTGGGAATACTTTGGTCCAGGCTCTTCTGGCTTTCATAGTTTGCACTGAAAGGCAGCTGTAATCCTAATGGTTTTCCTTTAGATGTAACTTGTTTCTCTTTTGGAGCTTTCAGTATTGTCTCTTTGTTCTGTACATTTAGTGTTTTTACTATGATGTGCTGTGGCCGTGGAGAGTTTCTTTTCTGGTCCTGTCTGTTTGGTGTTCTATGTGCTTCTTGTATTTGTATGGGTATGTCTTTCTTTAATTTTGGGAAATTTTCATCTATGATTCTGTTGAAGATCTGGTCCATGCCATTATCTTGGGATTCTTCTCCTTCCTGTATGCCTATGATTCGTAAGTTTGGTCTTTTTATGGTGTCACACAATTCCTGCATATTCCATTCTTGTGATTTCTTAAATTTTTCATAATCTTTGCTTGAGTGGTCTAGTTCGTCCACTTTATCTTCTAGTCTTGATACTCTGTTTTCCATTTCATTCATCCCATTGGTGAGGCTTTCTCTTGTCATTTCTAATTGCCTTACTGATTGTTTCACTTCCTTCTTCATTTCAGCCTGGGTATTTTTCAATATTTCTAACTCTTTTCTGAATTCATGCAGAAGTTTATCCCTATCTTCCTTCAGTTGTTTGATTTCTTTTTTTGTGTCTTCTTTAAATTCACTGAATTCTTCTACCATGTCTATAATTGTTCTTTTGAGTTCCATGTCCTGTATTACCTCTAGGGGGTTCTCATTGTACTCCTCTAGAGGACTATTGGTATTTGGTGGGGACATGTTATTTTAATTTTTCATGTTACTA
>NW_008342276.1:3650252-3669676 GCF_000622305.1 Nannospalax galili | reverse complement strand
TCTTTGTGGTTTACTTTTTGGGCATGAAAAGCTGGTTCATCTAAGCTTCTGGTTCTCTCTTTTGATTTTATATTGGAGTGGCCGGATTGCTTTTGTCTTCAGGAATTCCCACAGAGGCCCAATTCAGTGAGGGTAAGATGTTTTCAGGCTTTCTCCTAAGGTCTGGATCCCTCCAGGAACTATTTTGGCCTCAGGAATTCGGAGGTTTGACTGGCCTGGGAGCCTGGCTCAGGAAAAATGCTGGTCTAGGGCAGCAGGTGGCCGTGCCACCAAGAGATGCAAAGGCAGTTGAGGCAGAAGAGTTCCCAAGACATCCTGGGGACTGCACTGAGGAGCTGGATTGCAAAGGATCAGGAAGAGGAAAGGTCAGCCCCAGAGTCCCAGAAAGAGGATGGCCGGTGGTTCAGGCCCAGGGAAGCAGAGGGAGGTGAGGGCGGGGCCAGGCCCAGAAGCAGAGCTCCTAGGGCCCAGAGAAGGCACTCCGTTGGTCTGGATGAAAAGGATCAGGGAGCAGTATTAGTTCCCCAGGTGTCTGGGGCCCCAAGACAAGGAACCAAGCAGGGCCCAAACTCGGAGGAGAGAGCCGCGGTGGAGATGGGAGGGTGAATGGGGCTGGGAAATCAAGGCGCAGAGGGCTCAGTAGACTTACCCCAGAGGGGTCCTCCTGTGGGTAGGAGAGAGCTTAGTGTAAAAATTTAAGCTGGCCTGTTATTGAGATTTTGATATGATGAGTCTTTAGATATAGCCCACTGCTGGCTTTTGATGAATTTAGGAAAATATTTTTTATAAATCATTTAGACAAATAAATTGATTTTGGAAATACAATTATTTTGTCAAAGAATTTTGACTTTCATACTTCCCTTAAAATAATTTCATTCATGGTTTAGGAATCATAATTTGAACATACTAGGCTCTGAAGAAATCCCCGCCTCCCCTGAATGGGTTAATTCATAATGTGCCTCATTTCCCAGTCTTACTTAATCATCAGGTCGAGATTTTTTTCAGGGTACAGAAGAAGTATGTGGATCTCTTCTCAAATATTTAGGGGTGCACTCTAATATTAAATTGAAATAATGGAAGCAATATGGCGGGCGTATTTGTTCTCTGTGAGTAGATGTGGAAATAGCAGAAAAAACCCAGCGGGTGGAAATGGAAGGAACTACGGTCTGTTTCAATGGATAGATCAGTCATTGCTACCTAGTCAAGGAACTCCTATCCTTTCTAACAGAATTTAAAATATACTTATTAAACCCCTGCTTCCCTGGGCCTGCAGGACCCGCAGGCCTTTCTCTGACCTGTAGGCCTTTCTCTTGGGTAAGTCCATCACACCCTCAGTGCCTTGATTCCCCCAGCCTCATTCACCCTCCCATCTCCCCTGCCTGTCTCTCCTCCGAGTTTGGGTCCTGTCCCGTTCCTTGTCTTGGGGCCCCAGACACCTGGGGAACCACTCCTGCTTCCTGATCCTTTTCATCCAGACCAACTCAGTGCCTTCTCTGGGCGCCAGGAGCACTGCTTCTGGGCCTGGCCCCAACCTCAACTCCTTCTGCTTCCCTGGGCCTGCACCACCCTCCAGCCTCTTTCTGGGGTGTGGGGGCTGGCCTTTCCTCTTCCTGATCCTTTGCATCCAGACCAACCCAGCACCTCAGTGCAGTCCCCAGGAGTCCTTGGGGGCTGCTTCCCGCACCCGTCTGCCTTTGCATCAACAAAGAAGAGGGTCAACTCAGAGGAAACATTTTCTCCATACTTCCAAGCAAAGCCAGCCATAGTCAAGCAGAACCTTTGACTTCACATAATCAGAACTGGTAAAAGAAAGGAGCCAGGGGCTCCTCCCAAGCCCATGTGACCCCTGAGGAACAGATCCTCAAATGGCCTAAAGAGTAAAAGTAATTAGTTTATCTGGGCCAACTGTAGGGTCTTTAACACCCAAAAGGAAAGTATAAACAAAGATTAAAGGGGTCAATATAATTTTTAAAGAGTCTGTATATATAGGTAAAGGCTATATAATGAGAAACAATGCCAGACAGGAGATACCTTCCTTTGAGTTGTTGGCCAGGGTGGCCCAAGAGACTCACAGTAACTCAGCCTAGAACTGGGAAAATGAACAACAGACTCCAATCTTATCTAAAGGAATATTGACAACTGATTGCTGCTAGATGAGGATCTTCCTAAAACAAGGTTCTCTGGATAGGCTGACTAGATTCAGTGGATGGACAAGCACTGGGGAAGGGCTGGGGGTGCTGACAACACAGTGGACAGTAATAGGAATGGCAGAGTATATGGACTCCAGTTGGGTGGGGAGGGCTATGGGAGGGTGCCTTTTGGGAAATGGGTATATAGAAAAATAAGATTATTGGGGATGTTCTGTATGATATACACACAAAAAAACAACAAAAAAATTGAGTTATATTTGAGGGAAAAAATGCTCAGATAGTAAGTACTTAACACATTTTACTTAATATTTTACCGGTCTTCTAGAAAGAAAGAGCGGTGGGGTATGTGCAGCGAAGTGGTAGGCAAGAGATCATCAACCTGAATTGTCTAGAATGTTTCTGGAGGGCCAAGCTCCCTTTTTCCTCATTTCGCACCCCAGTGTCTACCAGGGCCTCAACATCCTAACAGTAATCAAGAACTCGTGTACTCATTTTGAACAAGTGACTCATGTTGCTTCCTTTAAATGTGTTAAACAAAAATGAAAACAACATTAGGAACACAAAGAGCCATCATAACTCTACTTATTACAGACGAACATCATAAGCTAAGAATGTTATTAGTTTTTAATGTGAACATTGAAGGCCTTATAAATCCACCTTATGAGCAGCATTGTCATTTCAAGTTGATACAAAGAAAAACTACATCCGTGTTTTAAAACACCGGAATGAATGACTAAAGGAAGATCTTTAAGGTGGTTTCTCTAAAGATCTTTACAAGGAAAAAGGCTCATTTATCTTAGTTGGTTTAGAAGAAATCTGGTAAAGGTTAGAGACCGAAATTTTTGCCATTTGAGAGTTCCTTTTGCTAGAGTGAGCCCATGTTTAATAGTCTGTTTGATATCTTTTATTTCTGTGCTGACTGGATACCTTTGATTTCAGAGATCTGCTTTGACCATGCTATCTTAGAGAAGTATTTTTTCTTTATAACTCTCCTGCTGAAGAGTTGTACTTCATAGTGAATATCTTGATGTTCCTGGATAACAGTGGCTGAAGTAAATATAGCCCATTGCTGAAATTTATCAGATTGAAGGAAAAGAAAACCAGTGTGCGCTTAGTGAGTCTGTCAAGTCATGAAGCCATGATCTGGGGCCATGCCTCACCATGCGACAATCGATTAAGGCAGAGAACTCTAGTAGGAAGAGATGGGGTCAAATCCTAGTTCTATCATACATGGGCTCTGAGAAAGGTACTTTTCATCCCTAGGTTTCATTTTCGTCTTTTCCAGAGGAGGACTGAAAATATTTACCTCGAGGTCATTTGGGAAACTAGGGTGAAATAATATCCTTGAGAGTGCTTATCACAGCTTATAATCCTCCTTAGGCTACAAGCACTGTAAAACTCCAGAAGCCACATGAGGCCTCCAGATGTGGATTTCTTCTTTTTGTTACACAGTCACAGTGCTGGTCACTTTCAGTCTAAATAGTAGAAGCCTGGATTGCTTTATTCCTGTGTGAGGAAGGGAACTCGGCAATGGGCAGAGGAATCCTTGGTGCGTACTAGGCTCAGCTGACATTGTCTCCCAGCACTCCCAGGTCCTGGTGCTTTGTTTATTCATTAAACTCAGGGTTCCTACCTTTAAATTTGTTTCACAAAGCTGATAGTCTTTTGAACTGGATACATTTCCCAGATAATAGCACTCAAGTCTCATGTGCTTCAGGAAGCATGATAGTATAAAATAGCTGGAAAATAGTAACACAAACAGAGCTACTAGCTTCCTGAAGGGTGGAATGCACTGGCAAGGTAGTAAAGCCCCCAACCTAGGGTTTCTGGATATTCTGGTGCTGGGTGTTCTGTTGCTCCCCTGGACCCACTCTGTACCTATATTTGCTATATTATCTGGTAGAACCAGATCACACAGGCTCCCTTGCCTTAAGACTTCCAACTAGGAAACACCAACAGGTACCCAAAGAGTGGGAAGAGAGAGAGGCTCCTGAGACAAAGGTTCCCAATGAGTGACATCTACTTACTTCCCATCTACTTGCCTCCCTTGCTCTTGAGGCCAAGAAGTGGTATCTGCCTCCCACTACTGGAGGTCCAGAGGTGCTTCATTTCCCCTCGTTTAGTCTATTCGACCTTCCTGTGCTTTTGTCAATGCTACTTGCTGCATTGATATTTTTGTCACCATAAATTCGTGGCTTAAAACAGCACACATTCTTTTACCCTATAGCTCTGTATGCCAGGAATGTGACAGGGGCTGTATCAAGGTGTTAACAGGGCTACCAACTCTCCTGGAGGATCTGTGAGAGAATCTATTTCCTCCTCATTTCTAGCTTCTAGAAATCCAGGTTCTTTGGCTAATGGCCCCTTTGTCCATCTTCATAGCCATGGAAAGCATCCTATGTGCCCTTATGTTAGTGTTCTCTTATGGAAACAAACTACCTGAAGTAATCCACTTAAAAAGAATGAAGGTGGACTGACAAGATGGTTCAGTGGGCCTGAGTACTTGATGCTAAGCCTAAGGACCTGAGTTTAGTCCCTGGAATCCATATGTTAGAAGGTAAGAACCAGCTCTAGCAAGTTGTCCTCTACCCTTTACACATGTGCCATGGTACAGGGGTGCATACACACATACAAAAATGATACAATTTTTTTCACATTTTACTTATTTACTTACCTGTGTCTGCTTTCTTACAGTACTGGAGATTAAACCCAGGTCCTTATGCATACTAACCAAGCTTGTATACCCCTGAACTACAAAGGTTTATAATGGTTCATATCAGAGGTTTTGGTCCATGATTGCTTTGCCATTTGCCTTTGGGCCTGTAGTGAGGGAGCGGATGGCAGAGGAAGGCTTTCGCCTCATGGCAATCAGAAAGCAAAGTTCCAGACAGGCCAGGGCCAAAGTCTGAACATGCCCTTCATAATTTATCTCAAATGATTAGCTTCCTTCCCTACTTCCTAAAGTCACCACCTGGCAGTGCCACAGGCTGGTCCCCAGGCCTTTAGAACATGAGTCTTTGGAGTGCATTCAAGAAGCAAACTCTGGGAAGCCTATCACTCCTTCAGCCTGTCACACTTTTGAGGTTAGCTTACCCAGTCAGATGGTAGTAATTTATCTCAAGATTCTTAACCTTAATCATACAAGCAAAGTTCCTTTGCCATGCAGGAAACATATTTATAAATTGAATAGATTAGGATGTGGACATCACTGGGAGCCATTATTATCTTGTAGCACCACCTTCATTAAATTTTCTCCATTTAGCCCTTTGTATCACATGCTTCCTGCCAAGACTCTGATTGATATAGTTCCATCCTACAGTGTCTCTGAGATAGGTGTAATTTCATACATGTGGACATTGGGGGCAGAAATGAGTCAGCTCAGGTTGGATTTGTCTTATTGCTATTGTGTAATTTTAATGATATTGGATACATTTTTTTAAACCAGATAATTCAAATATTTTTTTGTTTGCCAGTTGCTAAAAGAACCTGCAAAATCCCATAAATATTAGATAGCTCAGCTTTCACAGTGCTAGAAGGGGCTCTGCATGCTACAGGAAAAATCAAATCATCAGTCTTGCCTACCTGTGAATTCTGTGAGCTATAACAACTGGCCTAGCAAGATAAGTCCATAGGTATACTAGCAGCAAAAATGTATGTGAATAACCAACCACTTCTGGATTTAAGGTCTGCTTCACAAGATGGAGCCCATACCTGGCAGTGATATCAAGCCAAGGAACCTAAGGTTAGACAGGTCACAGGCCATAAAGGAGAACCTACTACTATTATTCTCCTACTGACTGTTATACCCATAGATGAATGAATCTCTCAACTCTCACTGGAGAAACTTCCTCATGCAACAGATGAAGATGAACACAGAGACCCACGGCTGGTCAACATGAGGAGAATAAGAGACTGCAGAGTACTTAGCCCTGGATAGAACACCTATATCAATCTTCTGTCTCCCAAGGCTCAGGGGTCATTGTAGAAGGGGCAGAGAGATTGTAAGAGCCAGAGCTAGGGGATGACTGCAAAGAAGCACTGTTTTCTAGTCAGTTGGACAATTCCTCATATGAACTCAGCAATTGTGACAGCACGCACAAGACTATATAAGCTTAAGCCAAACAAAATTCCAGCATTAGAGGTGAGGAAGTGGATAGGTAGCCCCAACCCTAGCTGAGAATCTATATTTTGTACAGTAGATCTCTAGAACTTACTAATCTTGCATCATTGAAATGTTCATGAGCGTGGCATTTAAGTCATAAAGCTGTATCAATTGATACCTATGTGACTTACAATGCACTTGCCTATGAATTCCACTTGGCTAACATACCTAACACTTCTTCTGATATTTATTTGCATGACCACTTTAATGACTGGCTTTATTGGCATGCTCACAGGTCTACACTGTCTCCACCTCCATCCTTCTTTCCATTCCCCTATTCTGTTTCTCCTTATAGCAGTTATCAGTCACTTTATGATGTTGTTATGCAATCATTTTACTAGTCTGTGTATCACCACTAGATGAACTTCTATACCCCTAGACATTCTCTGTTTAATGTCCCGGCGCATCTCTTCCCTTGAAGACAGCACTTAATACTGAGTTGGTGCTGTTCATTCTTGATTACTGAATGAATCCAGTTTCGAATATGTCTAGGTGATTTTCTCCAGGCCTACCTCTCTGAGCCTAGGTTTTCTCATCTATAAGATGGAGTAAAATTTACTTCATGATGTTATTTTTAAAATTAACTAAGAACCAGCAATCTAGCTCTTAGTAGGCCCATAAACATGCTTCTGTTTTAATTGTTCTGTTCTAATTATCTGTTTTAATTGCCTGTCTTTTCAGGAAAGTAGGCATTTTTATCATTTTAAAAGTAACATGAAACTCGTTAATTTTCATGCAGCTTATTAATATCGATGATTTAGATATCACTTATATTTCATCTTAAGATAGAAAATCAAAAGTTGGCCACTGACCAATAAATAAAATGTTATAATGTAATTCACTAGATGGCAATCTTGATCTCAGTATGGTAGGAGTTGAATAATTGACAGGAATTCTTATTTGTTAAAGCAAATTGCAAATGACCACCTTTGATGACACAAGCAAGGTAATAAATGTAGAAAGTGATTTAAGAGTAGGGTCTTATAATGTCAGCCTTCTTCGATTTACAAATCTAAGTGGTATGTTTCTCCATAAAAAGTACATGTTAATGCAAAATAGTGTCTCCTTAAAATGTCAAGTGCAGTGAATCACTAAGATGTTGCTGATGGTTTGTGTTTTAACCTCAAACAGTCCCTGTTATTGTCTCAATTATTACAAATAGCAGGTATGCTTCCCGACATGATTATTACTTTATTAAATAATTTTGCCTAATGCCCTTATACCTCTTCCATGTGCCTCCAATAATTTATTCATGAGCTCATTATATTCTGCATAAAGCTAGCATGATTATATTTGCACCTGAAATTTCTTTAGATTGAGATGGATGGCAAAGATCAGATACTTTAAAAATACTTTGCCGCGCTGCCCTCTAATTGCCAATTTTACTGAATGTAAAATGTATTTACTTTCTCTTCCTTGTGACTTCCCTGGGAATAATATTCAACATGCCAAATAAAAACGCTGCTCAACACAAAGCAGGTCACTGTTCCTTCCATTTATTCTGGATGCAGAAGTATCAGAATGTCCTCGTTATGGGGGATGAGGTGACTATAGGCATCCTGAATTACTGAGTCTTGGACAGCTTTAAAGAAAGCAATAAAGCCTATTTATTATATTTTCCTTATCTTTCTTTCATTTGGTAGTTGTGGAGTAGAGCTTGAGTTGAAGTCTATGAAGTCAAGCAGTTTCCACAAGTTAAAATAGCCTTTCTTTATAAAGTCTCTATTACTCTGATAATAGGATTAAAATAACTGTGCTTAATTTTGGAGCATAGGTGACAGTATGTCCAACTAACTGCGTTAAAAACTCTTTTCATATGTAAAATTGCAGACTCGTGTACCTATTCAATTAAAAGTATACTCACCATTTGGGAGAAAAGAATAAAAACAATGCATGGTTATTTTAAAAATGTTATTGGGCATCTTTCTTTGGGGACAAAATTGCTTGGATGTAAATCCCTGCTCTGCCATTAATTGTCTAACTGATCTTACCTAATTTGTAAAATGGAGATATTATAATTAACACACTTGATTGTTAGGGGAATTAGAGTGTAGTGTTAATATATGTGAGGTCAGACCTGAGGCAGGCACTTCTGTAGGCGTCTTCCAAGGCAAACTGTAGGCCCTGATTCCCTTGTGGCACCTTCTGCCTCTCCTCTTTCCAGCTTCTTGTGTGCTTAATTATCTAAGCCTTATTCTATGGAGTTTCATTGTATTTAATGGAACCATTTCCCCCTATTCATGGAAGCCAGCCTCACCCACACATTGATTAAGATTACTTAGGGCAGGGATTGTGATCAGCTGCTTTTAAATCTTCCCTGCGCCCAATGCTACATAACATAGGCCTATGCAAGTCTTTGGCTTGAGGTCTCTGGAGAAAATAAATCAAAAAGACCCTCCTCTGCAAAGCCTGTTAGGGTTATATTTTCCTATCTCTATGGAGAGTTAGTTGGTTCTTGCTTAATATTCCTTGATCTCTAAACTCTTTCTCTTTCTCCTTACTGCCTCCCTCCTTCTTTCCTTTCTTCCTTTCATTGGTCTATGATCTGTCTAATAAAAGATGACCCATGGTCCATAGAACTTATCATACATTGTAAGCAAAAAGTTTAACTCTTGATTATAAATGACCCCATAAACTACGACATGAAAACTATAAATTAATAATGATGGGAACTTTCTTAAAATGTATACCTGAGGAAGACTGCTCTGAGGAATTCATATTTAAGTGAGACCTGAAAGAAGCTATTGTGTCATAAGTGATGGAGGAAAAGGAGGGTAAGGAAGGACAAGTAGAGGGAACTATGTGGAAGGAGGCATGGGATGCCTTCATAGATCTGCATGGGATCAGTGCCACCAAAACTTTGTCCAGACAGTAACCCTTAGGCAATCAGCAGAGATTGTTCTGTATAGCCCTGCAGGTCCCCCATGAAGGTCTGAGTCAGAACTACAGTTGGAAGCATTGAGATCTCTAAAAGATTGCAACTTCATATTTATATGTGACCCGTTATGGACGGCTAGTGCTTTGGGGGGCGGGGGTCCCGGTTAATGTAGGTCATCAGTTATTTAATTGAAGGCTATTGCAACTTCTATTATTGCATTTAACAATTGAGGTGTTTAATGATTGATTTACTTGACTCCTCTTGTTTGTATCACCAGGTCCTAACATGACACCTGGTGTATATTAGAAGGTGAGTAGCTGAATGAATTTAAGGATGCTCTTAGTGCAGTCCTGGGAAATTGTTGCTCTTGTCTGTCACCTCTCTTAGCCATTGTGCGTGGTTGAGTGATGCTGTCTCCCCATTTAAATGTATGTGGCATGCCTGCTTCCTCTACAAACACCAGTGATCAAGGATAGTGCACTTTCTTCATAATAGGAGAAATGCTACTTGCTTCTCTTTATCTGAGCAATGCTTTAATTACCTGATACCAAAGGTTTCTAAAAGTGAAAACCTAATTTTGTTTCATTTTCAAGGGTTTTTTTTTCTATTCTTATGGTTATTATTCTGGTTCTGTAAGGACCTTGCCTATTAAATCCAAATGTGACCAGAGTTTGGTAAGTTTGGGATTAGAGTTTCACTTCTCTTCCATCTGGCATTATTTCCTTTTATGCTGTCTTCAAGAGATACTGTGCACCATTGTGGAGAAGAGGCCTGTGATGGTGTCTAGGGATGCTGCAGTGAACACAAGTGACAAAAAACATCTGCTATTGCAGAGCTGACTCTCTAGGGGAAATTTTGTAAGAAAATGGTGATGAGTGTGATGGGACTAAGAAGGAATTGCTAGTAGGGGGGAGTCATGGACAGAGAGAGCTTCACTGAGAAAGCAGCGTTAAAACAAATACTAGAAGAAGAATGAGCTTCAAGAGAAGGGCATGCAAGGTACAAGGAACAGACAGGACAAAGGTCCTGAGAGCAGTATGCCTGGCACACACATTAGAGGTTAGGCAGGAAGACAGTGCAGCTAGGCCAGAGTGAGCCAAGGGAGACTGCTAGGAGATGTGATCAGAGGGACTATAGGAGAGGACTGTGAAATGCCTATTGGTCTACTATAAAAATGTGGCTTCCCCTGTGGGGGAAATGGGGAGCTAGTGTGGGGTTTTAAATGAAGGAATTAAAGGTATATTGACTGTTAACTGTTCCTAAAGTGATGAAGAGAAGACAGTCCACCAAATCCATTGGTCTTGAAATTGGTGTCCCAGGTATGGAGTAGGAATGTGCTGACACTGGCCTTGAGTAACAATGACATATTTTCGTTGGCTAGGCAGCTTAATGTTAAATAATAGAGTGTCAGCTCTTCTCTAATGAGGTACGGGAGCTCCCACCCACTGCTTGGGAGAGACGGTCAGGATCATGCAAAGTAGATCAATGCAGTGAAGACCAAGATGACAGAAACTGTCCCAGGTAGCCAGTCATTTGGAGGAGAGTCAAATGTAACTGAAGTGGATGGGTGGCCCAAGGAGTGTTTTACAGCAGAGATTCTTGAACCAGATTGCTTGGCCAATGCTGCTATTTCCAAGTTGTGATGTATTAGGTAAATCAGCTTTTCTGTGCCTCTGGGTCCACATCTATGAAATGTGAATAATTTTGGTACCTTTCTGAGTTGTTATGAGGGTACCTTACCATTTGCAAAAATCTTTATAAGTCTTTTAAATAAAATCTGCACCTACTCATTCCTTTTCCTTGGGTTTCTACTCACATTAATTTGTGGAAATGTGATGGGTCTCCTTTCCCTGATCCCCTGCATTTTCCCTTTGTCTCCAGGGTAGTCAGTGGCCCTGCCTTATCACCTGGAAGTCTAGTACTCTCTTGTACTGCGAGCTGGAAGGGGAACAACAGATCTCCCTTAATGGGAGCACCCTGTTGGAGGAAAATATTTTGGCCAAGGCATCGTGCTAATTATCTGAGGCACAAAGGAATTAGTTTTCTGGTAGTCGTTGAGCTTACTGCCTTTAAAAATAGTTTATTCTATTAATATGTTATAAAGAGATTTATATTTAAGTAATTGGAATGTGTCCAGAGTAAGAATCGAAGGCATGTTCTTTCTAGATTACAAGGTTAGGTAGCCTATGTTAGTGGATATATAGTAACTTTTCGTATTGTCCTTTGATTTTTGAAGCATTGGCATCAATGTGATACTATATCTAAAATATTGCTTTGTATTTCTTTTAGTCTAGACTCAGATAATTATTCTGACCAAGTAATGTGTCCTCTTCTATTCCAGGGACTTAAACAGACTTAAAAAAAAAAAAAAAAAAAAAAAAAAAACTACGTCCTGTGGTGTGGTAGGTAGTGCCATGCCAGATTTCCAGTGTGAGCAATCTGGAGCTGTGAGGTCAGAGAGCTGACTTGGAGGAGTCAGTGTCTGCTTCTCAAGGGCCCATTCTTCCTACCATGCGTCCTGACTCTTGGGTAGACAAATGCTGGGCAGTACAAGTGAAAGGACTTGCTCTGCTGTATCTGGGGAGATTGTGGGACCTGGATACTTCTGATCTCCCTCACCTTCTTTGTTTCCTGGCTCATGATATAGATGACAATGGCTTTTTCTGAGTTCCCACTCTATCACTCAGTACCCTCACAAGGCTCCAAATGATGAGTCTCTGCAGTCCTAGACTGAAACCTCTAGAACCATAAGTTATGTAAATCTTTTCTCTTCATATGTTAATTACTTTGTAGTGATAGAAAGCTGATTAATACATACCCCCCCAGCCAATATTGGAAAATTTTCTTGGGAATAAACCCAGTGTTTATCTTGTTCATAATGATCATTGGGATTTAAGAACTTCCAACTGGTGTTGACACCAAAGGATCATTTGATCCATTCATTCAAAAGCAAAACACTACAAAAGGGGAAACATCACTAGCTTGAGAGAGGTAAATTAGAAAAGCTATTAATTTGAATTTTAAATCCCTGGGTTGTGTTGTAGCAAAGGATCTTTTATCGTCTGCTACCTCTGTGTAGCTGTGTCTTAGAAAATGATCAGGAGCTGGTGCTTCTTATGAAGCAGCCATCTGGAACTGATAATCAAGCGAGGACAGGATCCAAATGTTCTCTTCCTTGGTACTGCAAGTCATCCAGATGACTATAGAGGCATGCTGACGTGCGCAGGTACAGGAAGTGATGCACCTGGGTTGGACCCAGGCTGTGACAGACTCTCTAGAGGGCTTCCATTTGTGTAATTGCCAGCAGTTGGGAAGAGTCATTGAGATGTGCTCAAGAGCTGGCAGAGAGCCCCTGGAGCTAAAGGAACAAGTGCTATTCTGTGAACAGCTAGCTTACATGGCAGAAGATTTTGTTGTTTGGGGATGCCAGTGTGTGAATGAGGGCATGAAATAATTTTAGCATTTGTTTGGAGTGGTTTTAAGAACATACTTAGCATTGTCCTGTGCTTAAAGCCACCTGTTCAGATTTGTCAAGATAGCAATGTCAGTCATCTTTAGTTTCCTCTGTTGCTTAGAAGCTCTCTGCATTATTTCCACCCAATTCATATATGTTCTTCTTATGAATAATAACGATGTAATTGTTTTGAACTGGAATCTGGGCGTTCTAGAACTGTTAGGAGTTAACAGAATTGAAGAGGTCTCATCTTTCTGCTCTAGACTATACTTGAATTCTTATCACTGTAAGACAAAAACTATCAAAAACAAATATACTACTCCTTTATTTCCTTTAAAAAAAAAAAAAAAAAAAAAAAAACAGGCTGCCTAGCACAACCTGGAAGTTATTCACATTGTTTCTGCTCTCTGTATCAAGGTGAGAGTTTATTTGCGTGATCCAGGCTATGATAACTGACTTGGATACCCAAATTTTGGGGAAGATAGCAGAGGATCCTCTGCAGCAACCAGCTGAGATAAGACGGTTCTCATCTGCATTACTAATGATGAGCCCAAATTCTCATGATCCATTTGGGGAGGGGGCTAGATACTTTTTTTTTTTTTTAGAATTTCTTGCATTAATACACTGTATTTACAACATTTCTACCCTTCCATATCACCCCTAAAATTTTCCCCTCCCACCTCCCTTTTGAATTAATGATCTCCTATAATTATTATTGTTACACACAAATATATACATACAAACCCATGCACACACAGCCTGATGCTTTGCAAGGAGATTTAATAGCGAACTCCAGCATAGCATTCGGATATCGTCTGGGTACAAAGTGGGAGATGCTTTATACTTAGAGGCATGATTTCTGTGAAGATTAAGATTTATGGGAAATTTGCAAACATAATTTGCCCCATGCCAACCTCGCTATGGGTATAGCCTTCTTTGAAAAAGACATACGGATCTTATCAATGCCTTTCTTAAGAACACCGAGTTTGTTAATCTATTAATCCCACCTTTTCTTATAAAAATTGAGGAAATTCATGTGAGAGTTAAAAGATCTCTAATCCAAAAATGGGATTTTGTAAATAATTTCCTATAACAAGATTTAGCCATGTCTTCCTCTATGCAATTTTTTGTGTAAGTCACATTAGCATTTATTAAATAATTAGTAAAATGATATTTAAGCCCTACACCCTGTTCTCCTTCTAGCCTTGGGCACAGGCCTGCTTCTGTTCTTAGCGCCCCAGATCTCTGGACTCCCTCTTAGTCCAGATCCACCCACTGCATCCTGATCCCCTGTACCCAGACCACTTCAATTCTTCAGTCTAGTTTCTTAGAGCCTCCATAGGCTTTCCCCCCTAGCTTGCCTATGGACTTCTTAGAATAGCCTGGCTGTTCTTACTATGTGCAAAATATGTATCCTTATATGTACAGACAAATATCCCAGTCACCACTCATCAAAGAAGCTTATTTTGCACCACACAGAGAATATTACCAAGTACCACAACTGGTCACATACAGACTTTGTCTACGAATTGCCCAGGCCTAAGCGACACATCTACAATGCAACCTCTACACCTAAAGTGCATGGATCATAAAACAGGGGTAGTTAGGGGCTGGAGAGATGGCTCAGTAGTTAAGAACACTGGCTATTCTTGCAGAAGACCTGAGTTTGAATCCCAGCACCCACATGGCAGCTAACAAATGTCTGTAACTCCAGTTCCAGGGAATCCGACAGCCTCTTCTGTCCTCTGTGGGCATTGCACGGCACAGATGCACTTACCTACTTGCAGGCAATACACACAGACACATAAAAATAATAAATAAAATATTTTTTTAAAACAGGTAAAGAAGAGGACACTAATGAATCTTTCAATTCTCATCAATGAAGCTCCCTCATGCAACAGAGAGCTAAGAACACAAAAGGTCACAAATGTAGAGATTAAGAGTCTGCAGAATGGTGGTCTTGGACAGGACTCCTGTATCAAACTTCACCCATCCAAGGCTAAGGGACCATCACAGAAGAGGGGGCAGAAAGTTTGTAAGAGCCAGGGAGGAGGAGGAGGACTCTGGAAACAGAGTCCTACAAGCTCATATGATTCTATGGCAATGGTGTCAGCATACACAAGTCCCATGTAAGTCCCATGCAAACTCAGGCAGACAAAACCCAGTATAGGAATGGGGAAATGAACAGCAGACCCCAATATTAGCTGGAGAAATATTGGCAACTGATTATTGCTAGGTAAGGAAGGTTTGATCTTCCTAAAACAAGAGACTCTAGATAGACTGACTAGACCTCAGTGGATGGACTTACACTAGAAAACATCTGGGGACACTGACTTGACACAGTGGAACTTAACAGGATGACAGAGTACGTAGGTTCCAGTTGAGGGGTATGGGAGGGTGCCGTTGGGATGAGGGTATAAAGAATGATTAAGATTGTTTGAAATATTCTGTATGAAACACACAAAAATTCAATTAAAAAATGTTATTTAAGTGACTTTGAAAAAGGTACTGAAGCATGGAATTTGCCTCCAGAGCTAAGACTAGCTAGATTTCAGTCTTCATCCTGTAACTTGATTGCTTCATGAGCTAATCAATTTATGCCTCAGTTTCAACATCCATAAAATAGAATGAATATTAGCATTTGCCTTATTTGGTTTACCAGAATGTTAATATAGACAAGAACACTTGGAACAGTGGTATATAATCAACTCCATTTCAGGGCATACTGGATGAAGGAGGACAATGATGGATAATTATGACAGTAATGCTGATAATCATAATGATCATTTGGTTGTTGTTGAGTTTTAAGTAGAAAATACAGCTGTTCTATCAAGTGCCTAGTAATCCTGGATGGCATATAGCCAGGTCAGTCCAGCTTATGTACAGATTTGTAAAGTGTTGGGGTAGACATAGAGTACAGAAGAGACATGAAAGGGGCTGGTGGAAGGGTTCTAGAGGTGCCCTGCATCAGTAGTTTCTCCAAGCACTGCTTTCCAGACTGAGGAAGCATGCCTTTGTGGCCCTCACAGGCCATCTGGATTTTATCTTAAAGTTCTGGTATGAGGGGACAACAGAGCCAGGGTGCAGGAAATTAAAGAAATGAAGACTTGATAAAACACCAGCTACTCTCTCATTTTCAAAGAAGAGTTTGGGGACTGCAGAGTGTTAGGGTCCCTGATATGCTTCGAGGTCCAAAAGAAGTACCGGTAGCATTGTTCCAGTTCTGTATCAGTAATCCAGAAAGCAGATGACAAACTGGACTAAGGCTTTTTGAAAATAAATGTTCAGAAAAAGGACTCTTTCAAATTCAACAGGGCATGGCAAGGGGTACAGAGGGTCGCTAGAGTAGGAGCACCCACGGGTAGGGAGCACTATGAGTGAGGGTTTCCTAGATGAAGCTCCAAGAGAAGAGAGTGTGACAGAGAACAGAAGCTGGAGGGCAGAGACCCATGAAGCAAGCAGGAGCAAGACACCCTGTCCTCACCTTTGCATGTCCTGATTGTAGTGCTTCCCAGAGACTGACCATTAATGGAAGCCACACAATGAAGTAAAGATCAGCCTCCTGGGATGTAGACAGAGACTAAGAATATGCCAAAGGAAAAATAACCAGCAATCCTTTTAGCATAGATTATTTTGATATCATTTTAAGTCTTTTTTTTTTTCATTCAAAATGTACAGCAAGACAATTGCTGTGGGTAAGTTTGGAATTTGTAGAATTTTCTCAAACCACTTTTCAGTTCCCAATCAGACATAACACTGGGCTGTGGCACATGCCTTTAATCCCTTTAATCCCAGCACTCTGGAGGCGGAGGCAGGTGGATCTCTGTGAGATCGAGGCCAGCCTGGTCTGCATTGCAAGTTGTAGGCTAGCTGGGGCTATGGGGAGACCCTGTCTCAATAAAACATCATCATCATCATCACAATAATGCACAAATATTGAACCCAAAGTTAGCATTCATTGGCAGTAAAGAGTACTAGGAAATATACAATCTTTTTCTTAATTTTTTGTGAAAATATAGCAAATGAGTTTTGTTAAAACAAAACAAAAGTAAATCAGCTATATGAGGCTTACCAGAGAGAGAGAGAGAGAGAGAGAGAGAGAGAGAGACAGAGACAGAGACAGAGACAGAGACAGACAGAGACAGAGACAGAGACAGACTTTTTGTTTTAATTATAATCAGCTTTTTTTCCATTGGGGTACATTAATTGAAAAGATACAAAATAAGTAAAATTTCTTTTCCTCTCCCCTTTCCCATTTACTGAAACTTATCTGATAGGATTTTGAAACTGACCACTGATCCTTATAACAGTCTGAAAGATGTTGCGTGTTATTTGTTCTATGGATGAGGAAGTCGAGGCAGTGATTTTCTAGATAAGACAACTTGTGAGTAAGGAAACCAGAAGTCACAGTCAGTTTTGTTTTTTGTCTACACCCTACTGCCCACTGGTAACAAAAGTCCTTCCAAGGTCTACCATTCTGTTTGGTGGAAGATATTGGGTAACTGGCTCTACACTTCCGAACCTATCATAACCATTGCCCTCACCGTTATTGCTGGAGTCACCATGACCAACCATTTCTTCACCAGCACCATTTCTTCACCAGCACCACCATCTAGACAACTATCACCATCACTGCTGCCAGCACTGTTACCACCACCACGATTGTTCACACTTCAATTAACATCACCATTATCATCAGCACTATAGATTACTACCATCATCATCACCACTGCCACTGTCACCACATCATTAGCATCACCATCCCTGTCACTGCCACCACACCTACCAGCATCATCACCACTGCCTTCTTCACCACCATTTATGTCACCACGACAGTCATTGCCACCACTGCTACCACTACCACCACCATCACCACCATCATCACCACCACTATCCTCACCACCCACACTGTTGCCACTTCTATGACCACCACCCTCATGACCAGTGCTGCTACCACTGAAACAAAGACAACAAATACCTACTTATGTTCACAAACAAGTTTTATGGACACTAAATTCAAATATTTTAACAAAGAGCTATTGGGCTGGAGAGATGACTCAGTGGTTAAGAACACTGGTTGTTCTTGTAGAAGACCCAATTTAAATCCCAGCACCCATATGGCAGCTAACAGCTGTCTATAACTCCAGTTCCAGGGGATCCAAGAGCCTCTTCTACCCTCTGTGGGCATTGCATGGCACAGGTGCACTTACCTACATGCAGGCAATACACGCATACACATAAAATTAAAATAACAAATAAAATTTTTAAAAATTTTAAAAGAAAGATCTATCCCTGGTCAACTCTAGTTTTTAAATGACATGCTGTAGTTGTATTTTTGCAAAAGCATTTTTATAAGTTCCCTGGTCCATTCCTCTTGAAAATATTTTAAGTGATTTCATGCCAGTTACAACGTGGTGTTATAAGGCATTTCAATAGAATTACTGTTTTAGATACTACTTTAATTCTATTTTGACACAACTAAAATTTCTGCAACAGAGAACAAAATGAAATTGTTCCATACTCAAGATTTTTCTTGGCTCTCACCAAAAACCAGTGGTTACTAAAAGTCCTTAAACTGCAGACTAGGTAATTGAATAATTTGTATATCAAATTAAGGTTTAAATGATGCTTTTAATAGCATAGTTACTCATAATAAGGAAAAGGTCAGTATTCACTAGTAATTATCTAGCCTCTATAATTTTTAAAACATGAAAAAAACCACAATGTTGCAACCAGCACATCCAAAGGGGGAAAGGCACTGTAGAACATCACTGATAGGAGAAAAACACACTTATTATTAAATTAGTAATTTCTTTAAAAGACACAATGTGTAATAGATAAGCTAATTTGTCTGAAGCCTTTCACTTAAATACTATATTTCATAGCTTCTCAAATGTGCACATTTATAGTTTCAGAATCAGCCATTATATGTGCTAGAGTTTATTTAGCATCTTTCTCTTTTACCTTAGTGGTACATAAACTTAACACATGTCTTCTATCTTTCATCTTCTATCAGATGAAATAAAGGATTCAGATTGTTTTTCCCCTAATAAGATCTCTCTGAAAGTTTTAAAAACCTCTTTGGATAAAGCTAATGCTGATTGAGTGCAGAAGACTAAATTCACACATTTTTAGAATTTCATTCATTTCTCTAATTTATATTATATGCCTTATCTATGTAAGACACTACACTAGTACTTTATGGAAGTAATAATTGCAATGATAAATAATATCTTCTATCGCATTTTGATAGTATTTTATTATTTATCAGAGACTATTACCTGCTTCATTTTATTTATGCTCACAGATACCTTGAAAGGTAGACATTATTCCTCTGCTCTGGCAAAAGTCCTGAAAGTCCAAAAATGAAAATAAAGCTAACCAGGTCAGGGGTTTCAGGGCACGAGCCAGATCCTCAGTTTTTGACCTCTAAGGCCATTCTTTCCACAGTAAAAAAGGAAAGTCAGACACAAAATCAGGGGCTTTTTAAGGAGCCAGATCTAGCCTAATGCACACGTCACAGTCTAATTCTGAGGCTGTTAGCATTATGTCTCTTTTTGCATGTTCATTTCTTAATTGTATAAGAATGTATATGAGCCCTCTGGTTAGTTTTGTTTTTAAAATAATAAACATATGGTATAAAACACAAAGTATCTCCATACCATTACCAATTTCTGAGTATTTACTGTGTATCTATGCGTATAGATCATTTTCAGCATAAGTAGATTCATACTGTGTGCAGTATTTTGTGACTTGACTTTCTCACAATCTATCTTAGTG
>NW_008342276.1:3614130-3650135 GCF_000622305.1 Nannospalax galili | reverse complement strand
TGCACAGCACCGTAATTTATTAAAACATCTTCCTGTCACCAGACACATTTGGCTTGTTTCCATTGTAACTCCAATTAAATTAATGCTATAATAACAGTATAAAAATTGTAGTACCTGCCCCTGTCTGTGCAAATATGTATAATTGTGACTTAGCTCCCTTGGTGGCAGGAGGTTAGATGGATGTGTATAAATTATAGTGGCTTTTGCCTCATAGTTCACAAAAAGCTGGAACAATAATGTGTCAGAGTACACAAACTGATTTCTGTGAAATACATTTATAAAATGTATTTTAGAAAACAGTGCTCACCTCACAGAACTCTGAGAACCCTGCAGAGCACACCAGAGAGCTGCCCTGAGGGTCTCATCCTTTTCCACAAATAAGAGAGATCCACTGCAAAGTATGCAACAAGCAACCAGTGCTTTGGTGCATCGGGATAACATAGGTAGTTCTGACAAGTCAAAGGAAGACCCAGTGTTTGGAGGGGCAGAAGAGTGAGGTTTAACTTGACTACTGTGTAGGCAGAAATGGGCTGGACTGTGACATTCCTGGGAGAATGAACAGCATAGAGTAAGACATACGAATACTCAATTGCAATGAGAAACTAGAAATCCATCAAAATTCTATATGAGATGATGATGCTGTAGCTCCTCACTACAGCTTAAAACTTTGGGAATACACAGTTGCACACATGAAGCCACAACAGCTGGGAGTGCATGTGCTTGCACAAGATCACATCAGCCAAAATCATAGCATGGATGTGGGAGAGGCTCATGAGGTACAAGCCCTATCTGAGCAGCTATTGGCAGCTGATGGCTACTGGGAGAGAAAGAGAGAGCCACTTTTCTTCAGGGATTTTGGCCCTGAGAAGGTATCCATGCTCCAGTCCCCAAACTCATGCACACATAAGAAGCACTAAATAGACTCTAGTGGATATTAAATTTTAATAAAGAGAAAGCATATGAACTTGGGAAAGAAAAGTGGCAGGGGTAAGGGACAGGTTAGGAATTGGAAGGAAAGGGATAGGGGCGAGTTGGATCCAAATCTATTATATACATGTTTGAATATTAAATAAAATGTTGAATAAAAACTTTTGGCATAATAGTTGAACTTTACATCTCATTATTCATGCAGGAAAGAATTCCTTTTACTTTTCTTCCTCAATTTGACCACTGCTTTTTTCACCTTCTCTGCACAGGGACAAAATGATATATCTGTGGATTAACTCACAAAGTCCTGCATATCTTTCTGTTGGGGCATAGTGTTCATGAAAAGAAACTGGAGTGGAGGATCTATTCTGCTGCTGCAATGAACCTTCATTCCAGTTCAACTTGCCTAATGTGCTCTGTGCCCAGCATCCTGCTAGGTGCTTCTGAGTCAATGAGGGAAGAGAAGAGAGAGACAGGAGCAAGAGAAGCAGATGAGCAGCTCCAAACCCACAGAAAAGCTTTCATGTTAGAAATAGAATATCACTTCCTATCAACAGAGCTCCTTAAAGAACCATGTGGCTGGTTGGATTTCTCTTTACACGGAGTTGCTTTCTGAGGGCATTTTTGAGCCCGTGGAAATAGCAGCAGGTAGATGAAAGGCATTTTGGCATTTTTAGAGAAAATGTTGCTGCCAGTAGAAGTGTATTTTTCTGAGCATGTGAAGACTGATTGTTTTACAGAGGCATTGGTGAAAACCCATCCCTCTTTGCTAGTTCATGTTACCACCTGGTGAAGCTGCCAAAGATCATAATGATAGACTTTTTGATCGTGCAGCGGGAGTTATTTGCCCATCATCCACAGTTATTTCATAGTGTTGGGAACTGAACCTAATGTGAACCCACACACACATGCCCTCCATATACTCACTTTGCGACTGTACTCTGCCATTTGATTTTTTCACTGACTTCTTCATTTGTACTGTTGGCCAAGTAAGGTTTGCCATTTACAAGAATGAGGTTACTGAAGGTTCAAAATGTAGAGCTTGTAGCAAGTTCTGTCCTCCTGTTGAATAGGTAATATGATCTTCTGCATGTGGCACATTGGTCCCCATCTTTATATTCCAGTAGAGTTCAGAAAGCTGCAGTTCCCATAATCTTTATCAAGACCTTTGGGGCCTTGAATTGGAAAAATGTCTTGGTGGTTTGAACAAGTAGTCTAAGTACCAACTTGGAGTCATAAATAGATTGACCCTGTCATAAATAAAGAATCACTTACTTGACTTTTTTGCCTCAGCCTTTAATTGATGAAGCAAAATTCAAACAGATCCTTACCAACTGATATGCTTGGCTTATGCCAGATTCCAAACCAGATAATGACTTCTGAGCCCAAAGCTGCTATAGAACTGGTGTTCTTCATTCTTATAAGGTAAGGGAATGAACATCTTGATATCATCTGTTTTGAACCGGCATCATCTTGCATCAGATTGGTGCCATGTGCTCTTTGGAAGAAGCTACATTGTTTTGGTTCAACCTAGGGAAGAGACTAACTTTACATAAGAGATAGTACAACTTGTGAAATATGAAATAACAAAATCAATAAAATAATAAGCATTCGCATAGACTTTTCAATGAATAAACATTAGTTTAAGCAATGTACATGGATTGGACCACTTAGGTCTTCACCAACTGTATGTGGTAGGTATAGTTATTTCCATTTACCCAAGGAAACTGACATGCTAAGATGATTTGCTGTGGGTCATAGTGGAATTCAGTGGAGATGTAAGCTCAGACAGTCTGACTTTAGGATACCTTTGCCATAGTGGGTTATGAGGTCACAGGGGGACCCAGAGAGGTTCACGTGGACAAAGATTTATAGGCAAGAGGCAGAACAATTTGATGCTTAGACCACCGCCCCTGATTAGATAACCCAAGAAAATGCAATCCTGTCATTTTCTGTTCCCTACTGCTTGATGTCCTCTTGATTTCTGCTAGGAATCATTGATTACTGAAAATGGTTTGTGAAGCAATCTAATTAAGTGAGCCAAGAATTACATGTCAAGTGTTACCATCTTTATTTGCTTATGTAAAGTGGAGTCAGAGACTCTCTGTGATCAGCAAAGCAAGTGTGAAGTGTTGATTAATTTCCTCTAAGTTTTGACGAAATTTGTGGGTAGGGCATCTAATTTCAGTTTAATTTTCCTTCTTAACACACCTCCTTCTATTGTCCTTGTCTGTTATGGCTAGCCAGAACACATAATTTGTAAATTGTCTCTTCTTTAATTTGGGGTTAATAACATTAATCTGAATCATTCTCTCAACTTTATTTTAAAGACTTTGTAAGGATTGGTTAGGTACAAATCTGCTTAAATAGATGTCAGCCATTTTGTAGACTATACATGAAAGCAAATCACTTTTATTAAATTATCCTTTAATATACATATTCTTCCCACATGAGAAGTTTTTCTAGTTAATATTTTTGTGTAATTTGTTATGCACCTACTATGAAATGGAGAAATTTCAAGGATAAATAAAGCTTACAGGAACAGCTTTGTGTTCTCGCATATAAATGAATTTAATACTTAGATTTATATCTGATAATGTGTAATCCTTATACATCAGTTAGGCTGATGCATTTGGCTAAGTACCATCACATGTTAGCTTGGCCATAGAGCCTCAGGGTTGCCTTAGCTTCTGGTCTTATGAAATAAACAGCTGAACACCCTGGTCTAAGAATTCCCATGGCTGTCTGGGCTCCAGAACCAGGCATGTGGTGCCTTAGTACTCTTTCCTATTGCTTTAATCTGAACTGTGATTGTCCTAATCTTGGATTTCTTCTGTGAAAACACTGTGCAAAGTGCTCTTTCTGGGTACAATAGAATGCTAGCTCATTTCTTATTCTTTTGCTGAGGAATTGAGATGTGAGGATGAGAACATCTTTAATTCTTCCTCTGATCTTCTTGTTTCCCTTTAGTTACTATTAGGTGATCAATGAAGCCTCAGAGGTCGAGTGGATCAGTCTTAAAAACAAGCATGTGTAAGGCAGCCACTTCATCCTAGATCCATTTAGTATTGAACTTCTTGAGTCCCCAGAACCCTCTGAGGGATTATTTCCCTAGGACTGTCTCAGTTTCAAAACTGAAGTCTCAGTCTCCAGAGATCACCTGTATCCCAGGTAAACTAGGATAGTCAGCCACCCTGAGGACTAAAGAATGTGCAGCATACAGGTTTATGGCTTTACTATAATAGAACTAGAAGTTAATTATTCCTTTTAAAAACAATAACTGCCTTTAAAGTCCATTAAAAGAAAGAAAGCAGTAAGTTGGCTTCTAAGGATGGCACCTAATAGAGTCATTTGAAATCCTCTACCTTGTATATGTCTGAAGCCATGTGTTTCCTTTCTCAACTAGCTAACAGAGCCTGAAACAGCTGTAGGATTCTTTCAAATAACAAGGGGCATTTGAGAAATTATTTGTCCTATTTGTTAACTTGAAGTGAGAACTGTAACCAGGAAGCAGACAGATTACCTGGGGTGAGTGGTTCACTTCCTTTAAGCCCCTGAAGAAAACCAACCTGGAGAATCAAATAACCACAGAATAGTTGCTTAGAAAGCGTTGTCCTAGAGCAAAGGAAATTGAGTACTCAAGCTAGAAAGCCATCAAGTGTTATGAGTCAACTTACCCATCTGAAGGCATGTACCAGGACGAGATCTCTGCCCCAGCTGTGATGTACAATCACTGCTTGTTGTGTCTGCCCCAGAGAGATTCTGATTTAATTTGATTGGGGAAGGTCTTAGGCATTACATCAGGAAAACAAGAGTCAGGCAGACAAACGAAACCAAAGTTCTTTAGGTTTTCCTAGCTTTCAGCCAGCATTGCTAAGCATATAGAGATCACTTACCTTTCTGGCATGGAGAACTCTACATTGTGTAGTACTAGACACACTGCCAACCCTTGGACTTCTGCTTTAACTCAGTGAAGATTTTGTGTTTAACCAAAAAATATTCTTACACATTAAATTTTAGTTCTTCAAGGTAAATTAGAAGCTTTTCTGCTAAGTAATGAAATAATTAAATGCTTTAAAGAAGTTCAGTATTGAAGAACATATTGCAAAATTCTTTAAAGTTAAATATTATTTTGTAATTTATCCCTTAATGCATCTTTTTGCAAATGTTCTCTCTCAATTTACTTGTTTTTGATTTATAAAGAAAACTGTAGTTTGAAGTCTAATTGCAGTACAAAATCTTTCCGAGGTGAATTTACATGTGGTTTAATTGGTTGATTGTGAAAAAGCAGAGACTTAGTTCATCAATATCCATTGGAAGGACAAATTGAGCTTCATAGACAAATACCAGAATGTGGTCAACACATCTTTAGCATCTCATTATAAGCCAGTGTTTACAAGCTGCCAGAGCTTCCTTCCCTGACTGTCTTGAATACCCCTTCTTTAGCTCCATGTCCCTTTTTTACTGCCTACTCCTCTGCCATCACACTCAAGATTGTAGAAAGAAGGGATGAGGACAGAGGAGAAGAGGAGGAAGAAATGCACATTTGCATACAATAAACCATTCATGTCTACTTTAGGGGTTTTGAACACTCACTCATCTGAAAAAGGATCTCCAAACATCAAGAAGTATGCTAGTCCACAGAATACTCAACTCTTAATTATCTTTAAATACTAATAATGTTCACTTTTAGTAACAATTACAAAGGTAATTGTGAAGAATTATTATTATTATTATTATTATTATTATTACTATTATTATTGTTATTATTATTTGTGCACATACATGTTATGGCCAGAGGACAACCTCATATGTCTTTTCTTGATGTAGTCCATCTTTTTAACAATATTTACTTTTCATTTTTATTTTATGTGTATGAATTTTGCCTGCATGTATGTAAGTGCATGGCATGCTTGCAATGCCTTTATTATTATTATTATTATTATTATTACTATTATTATTGTTATTATTATTTGTGCACATACATGTTATGGCCAGAGGACAACCTCATATGTCTTTTCTTGATGTAGTCCATCTTTTTAACAATATTTACTTTTCATTTTTATTTTATGTGTATGAATTTTGCCTGCATGTATGTAAGTGCATGGCATGCTTGCAATGCCTGTGAAGGCCAAAAGAGGGCACTGGATCCCCTGGAACTAGAGTTACAGACCACTGATAGCAGCCCATGGGTCCTCTGCAAGAGCAGTTAGTGCTTGTACCTGCAGTGTCATCTCCAAGCTCCCCACGTTGCTTCATGAGACAAGGTCTCTCACTGGCCTAGAACTTTCTAAGTAGGCTAGAATGGCTGGCCAGGGAGTCTCCAGAATCCATCTGCCTCACCCTCCCCAGCGCTGAGATTACAAGTGCCTGCTACTTCACCCAGGTTTTTAGTTTTGCCATGTGTTCTGGGGATCAAACTCAGGCTCTCGTGCTTGCAAGGCAGGCACTTTACCAATGAGCAATCTCCCAAGGCCACAAAGTTCATTTTCAGTGTTTATTCTTGGTTTGAACCTAAATACATTATGACAGATGAAGCTCTTGTGTCTCCCCACTAGAATGCTTCCAAGAAAAAGGTGAGCATGTCTTCTTGGGTGGATTCAGCATATAAACATAGTGTTATTTCATAGTCATTCATCTTTAACAATGCTTTAACATCACCAGAATGATCCAATCGTTCCTAAAGTGTGTCGATCATCTCTGCTGAGTAGTGTTTAGCAGTTTCTAAATGGTAGACATGGGAAAACAACTTAATTAGTTTTTCAAATCTGGAGTATGGATTCATTACCCTTTTCACTGCTCTCCACATTGAACCTGCTAGAGACCTTTCACTTTCCAGTCTTTTCATTCACCGTTGTAGAATGTTCATTTTTTTTTTTTTTCAAATTGCAGTATCATCAATGTGTCGACTCTACTGCTGAGAAGCCTAAACCTTGATGATACTAAGTCACATCGTTGGTATATGCTAAATTCACAGAAAATCTAAAATTTTGAATCGTCTTCAAATGAACTGCATTCAAATCTTAGCTCTCATATTCTGAAGGTAGAATTTTTTCTGAGCCCCAATTTCATTTTTAAAGTTTCAGTGAATTATTTTAAACATTTATTAACCACTCTATTGACTGTTCTTCTCCATCTGCACCATCCATGCATTAAAAGCGCTTTGAGGTTCTCGATAACTTTTAAGACTATAACAGAGTCCTGGGACTGGAAATTTGAGGAACACTGTCTAAGACAGGACTATGGTGGAGACATTTAAAAGAATAAAAGTGGGAAAAACAATAAAGAGAGGATTAGACTGAGGCAAACTTTCTTTTATAGGCCCATTTGGATTTTAGTGACAGTCTTTTTTCAGTTCTTACTGCTGAGCACCACAGTGTCACAGGCACTGCAGGTCTAAAGGAATCCAAGTAACTAATTACTTCATGTTTTAAAATCTAACACAGGAATGTAATCCAGTTTAAAATACATAACATAGTGGTTCATAGACCTGGGCCATGATGAACATATTAAGGTAGGGGTTTCTGTGTGTGCATGCAAGCATGTATGTGCACGTATGTTTATATATGTATGAATGAATGTCCTAACTTAAAGACTACCTATTAAGTTTCCTAACTGAGAATGACTACAGCTCTCCTTTCTTTCTCTTTCCTATTACTCACCTTTTGTTGCTGCACAAAATTTGAGGAAACACTGATATAGGTTTAAGGCTTTCTTTAAAAATTCACATCTTCTGTAAAATGTATCTTATGAAACAGGCCACTCATTGCTAATGAGCACTATGGTGTTTTCATGACAAAATTAAAGATGGACTTCCATCAACTCTCTGATGGATTCTTGAGTCCTACTTCTCAAACAAATGGAAACAAATTTCATTGCCACTTACTATATTGATTTTCATTTTACATGTCCCTTGGCTTTCTTTTCTTACCATGATATAGGCTGATGAACCTCAAATTATATTTCTAGCCCAATCTTTACTAAAGACTCCTATATGTCACCAACAACCTTGCACATCTAGTCACATATCCAGTACATAAACATCAAACTGAAAATATTCAAGATGAACCTCCTACTCTTCTGTCCAAAACTGGTCCGTCTGTTACTTTAAAAATCCCATCTGATAGAAACTTTGCTTTGGTAGAGACTTTCAGCCATTGCCAAAGTCTCAAATCTCAGCTTCACCATAGACCCCTATTTCTCTTATATTCCACATGTCATCTGTTGGAAAACCTCAAGGGACCTACTTTCAAATATCCCAAACTCCATCTCTCTTGTCATTACATTGTCAAAATTCTAATGAGAAATAATCTAATTCCACATTGAACCAACTGCATCTGGGTATCTGATGCACTCAACGGGGCATTTGATCCTTCCTTTGCCTTCATTTTGCTTCTTTAAGATAGCATGTCAGGCCTCACACAATCTGACTACCAAACGTCACTCATGTCATTGATGAAGCTTTCCCTAATACATTCTGCTCTATCATAGTCTCTTTGTTGTTGCTCAAAAATATCAAGTATGCCTTTATCTTATTTTGCCTCAAATGCTCTTGTTTACATGGCTAATTCTTTACCTCTGTAAACATTTGCTTCCTCTCTCTCAAGAAGGCTTACCCTCCCTGTCTTCCTCTTTAGAAATTTAACACTCCTCCTTTGGGTCTCTCCAGGACTCAGTACCTCACTCTACAGCTTCTTCTTCTGGGACAAGTATCACACAGTACACTACATAATTCACTCATTTTATCTATGATTGTGTGACTTCTCACTGCCTTGCACCCTGCATAAGGGTTGAAGTCTTTCTTATTCTGTGGAAAAAAAAATCCCAAACTTTACAACAGTGCCTGACACAAGGCACGCAGTAATCATCTGGCAAACAAATGGAAGAACCGCCTGGCCGTCTTCATATATCACACTCCTACACCCTTGGAAGTGTCAGAAAACTGGTTCAGGTCCCAGCTGTGCTCTTGACATTCTCAGGTTGAGACTGAAACAGACTTCCTTCTGATTAAATTTTTCTTGTAGTGACTGAGCCAAAAATGCAGAAGCAGTCTAGCACCATAATTCTTAGCAACATAGCTCACGTCCCGGAGCCTCAGTCTTTTTTCCTTTTTCACCTGACATAGGGAGTGATGTGACAAGACAGCTTAGCATTTGAAACCACACACAGATCTGGAATGAAGGCCAGCTTGGCTAATCCCTAGTACCATGGACCTTGGGCTGGTCCCTGAACCATTCTGAACTTGTTCCTTGCCTCAATACATTGCAGATAAGTCCTACCCCATGGTTTGTGGAAGGATTAGAAATAGTTTGTTAAGAGCATTTAAATAGTACTTGGACCCATATACACCATGTGTCCAGAAAGAAAGTATTAATATATCTTCAGTAGCATTTATGTGTCTCCCTACTGGGTCCTCAAGCCTGATTTGGCACGGGACAGTGGATACTGGCACTCTTTGGAAGACAGGTGACTTGAGTTGTGGACATGGTGAGACACTGTTAGGTGTAGCAAGCTAAGACTAGCAGAACAGATCCGATGGAAGGAGTAGGATTAACAGGCACCAGTAAATACAGATAGGCATAGGAAGAAAGAAGTGAGAAAACACAGTAAGAAGAGAAAATGATAGAAAAATAAAGATAGCAAATCAAGAGAGGCAAAGGTGTGCTCTTAATTCAGGCAACTCCTACTTATTTTGGGAACTATATAAATATCACCTTGAAGATTTCATGAGAAGTTATTTATTGGTTTCCTCCTGAGATTCATCATCAGCCTTGCCTATTTCCAGGGACAATCCTGTACAGAATACCCTAATTCTATGCCAAAGACAGTTCCGATTCTCCCAGGTACCTCATACAGCTATTTATTAAGACACACAAGCCAGATGTGCAGATGTTGCTGCTCAAAAGACACCAACAAGATGTTTGCAGACAAGGCTGGTAAGATCTACTGTCCCCTAAATGCATGTTTCTAGGAACCAGGGTTTCTAACAATATAACCTCATAGAGAGAATAAACAGATGTGCACAGGCAATCGACAAGAAACAAGATGTCTCTGGCAGCCTAGATAGCTCTGGTTATCAAGGCCTATTCTTTGTATAAGCTCATATTGCTGAGTCTGTCAAGAGATTTAGAGGGAGTGAATACTGTACTTTGAGTCTGCCCTGTCTTATTACAGCAGGAAAACCCATCACTCCTCCACACAGATGAGCAGAGCCTACTAGAGACATGGTGCACACAAGACACAAAGACGCACTTACAAGTAAGTACACACCTTATCAGCAACCCTCTGTGTGAATAAGAGATGGATAAAAGCATGACAAAAGCAAAGGTAAAAACAAATATGACCCACAACAATGCTATTGACTATCACTGTTGCATAATTCTACAACAATGCCTTTGGCATAACAGTATAGTGGATTGATAATGATGAGACCCCATTGCAAAAGGGACCAGGTGCAATATGACTGGAGGTCCTTAGTAATGAGTCTGCATCTACTTCCGCAATTCTTGAGTCCTGGACAAGCAGGAACTATGTAGCTTGCTTTGAGAAAAGAATAAGAAGGAGATGATAAAGTTAGCTCACAGGAGTGAGTGAATATGCATGTTTTGTAATTCGTCCTTTCTGGAAATCCTTGTGAGCATATGTATGGTCAAGCCTGACCAAATAGGGCTTGGAAATGTGGTAGAAGAGTAGGCTGATATCTTTCCAGACACAGTATTAGCAATGATGTAGTGACAAAGACTGTTAGAATGATTTTGAGGACTTCCGACAAGTCATATCTAATCTTTGCAATGATTTATAGAGCAGCTATCACATCTGATTTATAAGGAACAGGCTTAGAGGAGCCAAGCAGCTCATCCAGTCAGTGCTGGTAAATTGTAAAGCTGCATTCTGTATAGGTGGCAATAAAGCCCCACACCATACTGACTTAGTTTAATGGAAATAATGGCAAAATAAGGATCAGAAATGTAGAATCTCTTAACGATACGTTTGTGCTATATTGCTTCCTTGTTCATCTGATTAAGACAAATGTAAATACAGACAATCCTACTTTTGTTCTGGTATGACCAGGGCAGAGCTGAGCTCAGCTGGGCCCCATTCCAGGTCTCTCCTACTTTCCTCTAGGAAAGAGGACAAACACATTTCCTATGCAACACAATTGCACAGGGCTGATCTTTCTGTTTCAGTGCACAATGAAAATACCTACTCTGTATTGTAAAATTGTTATGCTCAAATTAAATAAAAGTCTGAGTGTTTAATTTCCAAGATTTTACAGAAAATAGAAGGTTATGGGTCCTAGGGAAGATGAGACTACTCTACTCTTTGCACTACAGAGAAAGCAGAAGCACCACGGAAGGGTGCTGTGCTGGGACGGAGGGGTAAGTAGGGAGTAGAGACAGACTCCAGAATCTGAAAGCATATGATCTGTGGGAAATTTCCAATTCTACTTTTAAACTTTAAGAATTAAATGTACTCAAAGGATATCCCATCTCCAAGGCTTCTTGCTGACTAAACAGTCTGTCCACCTGTTCCATTCAGCCAGATGATGAATTCCTACAATGGAGGATACTTGGATTGGATGCTTGTGGGACCTCAACATAACACATACTGATGCCCTAGTTCCTAACTTTTATTTGGAGAATAAAGTCAAACCACAGTGAGAGTAGTTGTCTGTGAACCAGGATGCTATTCCTCACCACACATGGCCATGATAGCTAGCTTCCTGATCTCAGACTTCCAGCCCCTATATCACTGAGAAAATGCACTTCTGTCATTTAAGTCACCTGATCTGTGGCACATTGTCATGGTAACCTAAGCTAAATAACACAGGGGTAGAGGCTGGTCAATTAAAAATCAACAGCCTGGGAACCTAAGACTGCTAGAGCTTTGAAAATCTCTATTTTCTACCAACATATAATCAACAGGAAGATAAAGGTTAGATGAATTATAAGATAATCAAGAAAACACTTTTTTTTATATGTTTGCACTTGCTTTTCAAGGACTGGCTTTTATATCACTGAAGAAAAAATTGAGGACTAGCTTTATTAGCATAATTCATTACTTTTATAGATTGTTATCCTAGAATCTGTATCCAAGTACATATTTTTGTGGCCATACTCTCTTCTGAACAAATTATTATCTATCTCTGATTAATAATTTAACCAATTTTTTTTGTTTCTGTAATCACACTGTTTTTTAATCTTATTGCTGTCAAAGAAAGGATACACAAGGTTGTTTAAGAAAGGGATTAAAGGGGCTGGAGAGATGGCTTAGCAGTTCAGAAAACTGGCTGTTCTTGCAAAAGACCCGGGTTTGAATCTCAGCACCCACATGGCAGCTAACAACCATCTGTAACTCCAGTTCCAGGGGATCCAATGTTGTCTTCTGACCTCCACGGACATTGTATGCCACGGGTGCAGTTACATACATGCAGGCAATACACTCACACATAAAATTAAAATAATGAATAAAAATAAACAGTACACACACACACACACACACACACACACACACAAGATATATGTATACGTGCAGAGTGAGAGAGAGATATTAAAGTATAAAACACATCTCTTATCTTGCTAAAGAACCTATACATGGTCCCAACTTAAGTAACTCCTTTCTCCAACCTCATTGCAACTTCCAGAGTAAAGCTGCTTATAAAGTATACACCAAGATGGGCTATGTATTGACGGCTTGGTCCCCAAGACAAGCAGTATTCTAAGGGAGAGTTTGGGGAAAGTAACTGAATCAATGGGTTCTACCTTCACAATGGACTAACCCAATGACAGACTCTAAATGTGAACAGACCATTGAGATGTTGTCAAGCTGTGGATGGTGAGCCTAGTTAAAGGAATCAGGTCACTGGGGGCATGTCTTGGAAAGGCAGACTGCCCCCTGGCTTCTCCTTCCTACATCTTTCTGCTTCCTAATCTCCATGAAGTAATCAGCCTTCCTTAGCCGTACCTTCACCACAGTGTTTCTGCCTCGCCAAATGTCTAAAGACAGTGAAATGGGCCAACCATGGACCAAAAACTCTGAAGCCATGAGTCTTTCCACCTTTTAAATCATCTCTCTCTTGGGTTTGTTATAGCAACAAAAAGTTAGATAACATGAGGTCCAATGTCTATTTTTTCCAGTGTATATTTTTATTGAATTTTTGTGCATTTCATACAAAATATCTTATCTTTAAAACTCTTCTCCATCTGCATCCCTCTATTCCCCCCACCAGATTTCATGCATTCTTTCATATATGTTAAGGCCTATGGAGTCAAGTTAGTGTGCCCAGACACCTCTCAGTGAAAGTTCATTCACTGGGGTCTAGTCAGCCAATCTAGAGTCTCACCCTTAAAGAAGATCAACTCTCTCTCATCCAGCAGTAATAAGCAGCTACGGTTACAGCCTGCTGCCCATTTCCCCAGTTCTATGTTGGGTTTTTGTCTGATTGAGTTTGCATGGGTCTTGTGCATGCTGACACCATTCCTGTAAGTTCATATGAGCAAGGTCCCAGGAGCCTGTAAAACTCTGTTTCTTTATGGTCACTTCCTCCCCTAGGTCTTATAATCTTTTTGCAATATCTTCCACAATGGTCCCTGAGCCCCGGGTGGGTGAAGTTCAGCATAGGGGTACTGTCCAAGGACCCCACACTCTGAAGACTCTTACACTCTACATTTCGGCCATTTGTGTTCATTGCCCTCTTTTACATGGGGGAAGCTTTGCTGATGAGAGTTGAGAGATGAATTAGTATTCCCTCTGCTCTTTGTTCCACTATATTCTGTGAGCCTTAAGTGTAGGGGTTCCATTATAGTGGTGTCACTTAGGGCTGGGCATCTCACAGACACTTATTCTCTGTGTGTGACCAGTTGTGGAACTCTGTAATAATCTCTATGTGTTACAAAAGAAGCTTCTTTGATGAGTGGTGACTTGGGCATTGTTGTCTATAAATATAAGGATCCTTATTTCACATATACTAAGAAATTACATGTGTCTAAGAATGTGACAGCCCTTGGGGTTTTCTCTAAGATATATGGCCTCTCTAGCTATGTGTATTTGGCTATGTTTACAGTGCCACCCATGAGTTCCCTTCCACTGAGTGGATTTTAAGTGCAATTAGATAGCTGTTGATTATATCCAAGATAAAAGTGCCACTACTGTGCCAATAGAGTGTGCTGTACCAGTCATTGTGGTTATAAGGCTTTAAATCTGGGGTTGGACCATTGAATGACTTTCTTCCATAGCAGCTTGCATAGTGTCCTCCAAAACTAAGAGAGCTAGTCTTCAGGGAGGAGGCTTCCAGGTCAGTTCCAGCTCTAAGACCTGTGTCTGAAGTATGTCCTGTCTTTAGCAATAGGGTTTTACCTTCAAGTTCTGAGAGATAACCAAGGATTGTGGCAATAGCCTGTGTAATTATGGAAGTCTCTTGGAAATTCAATGTTAATGGTTTTTCTTCTTGGCCTCTTTAATTTATTTAGCTTCAAAAATTATCTATTGATATCATAGTAAGAATAATTAGGGATTAGCAAGTAAATGGCAACTTTCCCCTCCATCTATCCTTAAAATATTTATACTGTGTCATACCAATTTTAGTTCTACTGATCGTTTCATAATCATAAACAATATTTCTATGCTTCTATAATTTTCAAATAAAGTATTCTTTTAACTTTTTCTCTACTTGTTCTTCTAAAGTTTCACCTGTCATCTACAGCATTACTTTCATGCTGTCAAGGTTAATAACATATTTATTCAATCTGACAATCTAGCCATCCCACTATGTTATGATTGTAGATTTATTTAAAAGTAAAAATCAATAAGCAGCATTTACCTTCTTATGACTGTGTAAATTCTGTTCAAATGCTGAGCCAATTAGTCCATTTACATTATTTTTTCTTATATCACATTTGTAGCCATCCAATGCCATATGCATTGAGAATCTTAAAGAAGTTTCTAAACACCAAAATTAAGTAAATATCTTATATACCAGCTACTTCTCAAATTCATGGCACAGTACTTCAGATTTGGAACAAATATTCTTATGAAGTTTGGGGTCTTTGAATTACCTAAGTTTCTCCCTACCTCTCTCCCTTTCTTTCCCCCTCCCCTTCCCCTCTCCTCTCTTTTGTTTCATCAGAGGTCACACTTCTAATCCTCCTGCCTCTGTGCTCCCAAGTGCTGGGATTACAGGCTTGAATCACCACGGAAATCTTTTCACAGTCTATTTAAAATTATCAATACTTCCAAAGATTGTAATCAGTCTCCATTTATTAAATTCCCCCTTCCATTTTTTCCCATGAAGTCTTTTTTGCTGTAGATTAGCCTATTGGCTCCAAAGATTTGTTTCTGCTGCTCTCCTTGATGGATCAATGGAAGGGTGTTCATATGAATTGGTGGATGTATAGATGGATGGATGGATGAATGGATGAATTGATTCCCTTATCCTTTTCCGCTCTCTTAGTTCACATCTTCTGCTTTGTGGAACACGACTATAAGTCCCTTCTAAGAACACTCTTGCAAGTCATAAAATGCCTTTGTTCTAACTTCAGTCTTTGGTTAATGTAATGACTAGATATGGCTTCTAAATTGAAAAAAAAATTCCCTCACAACTATAACAGCATTACTCTACTATCAAGTAGGCCTGTGAAAAGGCTAAGGCAGTTTGGCGTTCAAATCCTTTCATCGTATCTTGGTTATTTATCTCTAGGAGACTTTACAGTTTTCTTTTTATTCTTAATAGTTTTGAAATTTCATGAGAATACATTTAGATATGAGTAGTCTTCTACTAATTCTAACAGGTACTTAGCAAGCCCTTTCAATTTAAAGATTAACTTTGGTTGACTTTTGAATTATTATAAAAATATAACCAATACAGAACCTTCTAGGTCATTTAAAAACATTTTATCTATTATGAAAGACAAACATTACACTCTTAATCACGTGAACTATGGAGTGTGATAATATTAAACACATGCATACTGCAACCATTATCACCATTCATCTCTACAGCTCTTCACACCTTCTATTGTTATACACATTAAATAGTTACACTCTCTGGTCCCTCTCCCCCAGGCCCTGCTCATGGCCATTCTACTTCCTGTTTCTCTGAGATTGAGTAATGAATGCACCTCACACAGATAGAATCAGATTACTTTTCTTTTAGTGACTGTCTCATTTTGCCTACTAGAATGTCCTGTTGGTCCATCCATGTTGTAGCACCTATCAGAATGCCCTTCCCCTTTGAAGCAGAGTGACAGCCCATTATCTTTACATCCTGCATTTTATCTACTGTTCATCTACCTATGGTTGCTTTCTTAGGTTTACCTTTACCATGCTATGGAGGACCGATTACAAATGGCAAGTATGGAAATTAAGAGATCATAGAGGGTTTGCTTCTTCTAGATGAGAAACATTTAAGTTTTGAGCAAAGCTGGAGATTAGGTGTATGGATACAGGGGAACTTTTCCAAGTAGACTCTATGGTCCTACATATGAACATATGTAGACAGGTAAATATTCTTGTGATAGAGATGAAGGGAGGGTTGCTTATATTTTTTTGGCCTTAGGAATGATACTAAAATGACACTGGTATATAAATATCTTTGAGACTTTGCTATCAGTTCATTTAAGCATAGGCCTCAGATATTGAACATTTGCATGTAACAAAAATACCTATCTCACATATCAGGTACAATCTCCTTTTACATTACAGGGTAGCATGGGCCAAACCATGGGCCAAATCCAACTTGTTATCTCTGGCAACCTAAAAAAATTTTAAATCATTTTAAGTGGTTGAAAAATCAAAAGAAGACAGATATTTTATGGCACACAAAAATTCTGAGCAGGAAGCTGTTGACAAGGGGTCCACTGATCATCAAACAATACTGGTCATTACTGCCCCTTCTCTTGGTTACCCATAAGAACTTGATAGTAAGACCCTATTGCTGAAGACACTATATACATAAGTTGTAGAATAAACAGGGAGAAAGCAACATGGTGCTGACTTCAGAGCCTCATCTCTACAGAACAGCATTTATAGTGCTGGAAGGTGCTATGCATGCTACTGAGGGGAAAAAATCATCACCAACCTTACCAAGCTGTAACTCCTGTGATATACAACAACTGGCCTGGCAAAATATGCCCACCAGCACAATAGTGGCATGAATATTCTGGGGGTAACCAACCACTTTATAACTGATTTAATGTCCACTTTGTAGGATGGAGCCCATAACTGATATTGATATCAGGACTTGGAAACCGGCTAGACAGGTCACAGGACATATGAGAAAGCCTAACACTAAAGAATCAATTTATTAAATTGACTTCTTATGAGTTATTGTTATACCCATAAATTAATGCATCTTTCAACTCTCACCAGAGAAGTTTCCTTATGCAGCAGATGGTGATTAACACAGAAACCCACAAATGGCCAATGTGCCGAGAACAACAGTTTGCAGAGGGCTTATTCCAGAATAGAACACTGTACTAAATTTCTGCCTCCCAAGGCACAGGGATCATTGTGGAAGAGGGGCCAGAAAGATTATAAGAGCCAGAAGTGGTAGATGACCACAGGGAAAAAGAGTTTTCCAAATAGCTGGTCAGTTACTCATATGAACTTACAGCAATGGTGTTTGCATGCACAAGTCCCAACTTCAAATCAAACAAAATCCCAGCATGGACATGGGGATGTGGGTAAGAAACCCAATCTAAGGAACTTTTGGCAATCGATGAATGCTGAGAGAGGGAGAGACAGTCTCTGTTAAGAATGGGATTCTGGTAGGTTAACCAGGCTCCAGGATGGAGTCACACTGAAGAATATTTGGGGATACAAATTAGACTCTATAGTCTTAATATTCTCTCTCTCTCTCTCTCTCTCTCTCTCTCTCTCTCTCTCTCTGCCTCCCCCACCCCCACCTACTTACCTCTCTACCTAACCTATCTTTCTATACATTCAATTGGTTTGGAGCAATAAGGGGAAGGTGTGGCTAGAGGAGGGGATTAAATACTGTGCTGGATAGCTTTAGTGTCAACTTGACACACCTGGGTTGAGGGAGCCTCAGTTGGGGAATTGCCTCCATTGGACTGGTCTGTGGCCATGTCCATGGGGCACCTTGTTGATTGTTGAGTGATGTGGGAGGGCCCAGCCCACTGTGGGTGGTGCCATCCCTGGGCAGGTGGGCCTGTGTTGCACAAGAAAGCAGGTTGAGCACGGCTCAGAGGGGCAAGTCAGTAAGTAGCATTCCTCCATGGCCAGTGCTTCAGCTCCTGCCTCCAGGTTCCTGCCCTGAGTTCCTTCCTACCTTGGGCTCCCTGATGAACTGTGACCTGAGAGATGTAAGCCAAATAAACCCTTTCCTCCCCACGTTGGTATTCACCAGAGTATTTTGTCACAGCAATGGAGGAACAAACTAAAACAAACACCATCAAATTATACTGTATGAAAATAGCAAATATTCAATTAAAAATTTTAAAATCAAATAAATTTGAAAATATTGTGAGCAACTCAAATTTCAGCGTTCCCAAGTATTGCATTTTAATGGAACATGACCATGCTCATTTGCTTTCATGCTACAAAACCAGAGGTGAGTAATGGTGACAGAGACCGTATGGTTTGCAGAGCTGAAAATATTTACTATCTGGCCCTTTACAGAAAAGGTTTCTGAACCCTGTTCTACATGACAGGAGATTTTTCTCATTTTTATCTGCCAAGTCATCTATTAGGTTTTAAAACTTAAATTGTACATTGAAGAGCTGTCCTTTTTCTTTCTGAACTGCTCCTTTTGTTAAGTCATAGGACTTTACATATTTGTGTGTGTGTGTGTGTGTGTGTGTGTGTGTGTGTGTGTATGTGTACAACCACTGACATCCTTCCTCAGTAGCTGTCCACCTTAGTTCCCCTCCAAGACAGGATCTCTCAAAGTCCTGCAACCTGCCAAGTAGCAAGTAAGTGAGGCTGGCTGGCCAGTGAGCTCCAGGGATCTGCCTGCTCTGCCTCCTGAGGTCTGTACGACCTGTGCTCCAGTTCCTGCCTCCTGGTTCCTTCCCTGAGATCATTCTTGGAGGGGGGGGGGGGGGGGGCGCTGGGAGATGTAAGCCAAATAAACCCCTGAGGGTTGGGGAGTTCTGGGGAAAACTCAGGACCTCATGCTTGTTTGAGAGGTACTTTGCTGACCAAGCTATCTCCCATCAGCTTTATTTAATTTATTTATTTATTTATTTATTTTTGTTTTGAGGCTACAGAAAGTTTTTAAAGAACATTGATTTCTTCAAAAATTCTCTTTGAGCGTATTTGATAGTCTGTTCATGGCCTGAAAAATTACTAGTTCATACTTTGCTACTTCATTTAAAATGATAACATAACAATGGAGAAAGACCCATTCTGTGTGGAGCTTGCTGTCTGAGTGACCCAAGTGCTAGAAGGAAGATGCTATTGCTTTGCAATATCCATGCAATATGCTCAAAACCACACTGGATGCCTTAGGAAAACCCACACTTTTAAGGGAGAAATTATTTTTTGGAGTGTATACTTGAACCTTTATTTGGCCACTGATCTTCCTTCCGACAAGTAAACCAGACAAGATAAAACCTGATAAACACTTCTTATATTATTTCCCATTCTGTGCCCTGTTTGCCACTCCTTTTCCCAAGCCAAGAGCCCCTTTGAGATTTTATGGTGATACTAGTTTCCTCCAAACTCCTGTCATGTGCTGATTTGGGTGACAGAATTTTACATTTAACACTTGACTTCCTCAAATTCTCTTCCCCTGTGGTGTTTCTCTCTTCAACCTTCCCTGTCATTCTGATTTTATGTGTACCCTTGGGCTATTGATTGCTAAGGTTATTCAGTGAAAATATAACTAGACATCTCTGCTCAGTTTGCCATCTTGTACTTGAGATCTCCATTTTTACATATCTTTAAAACACACGTATACATAGGATGTACTTTATTTGTTTGAGACAGGGTCTTGTTATGTATATAGCCTAGGCTGGTGTTATACTTGTGATCCTTCTGTAAGTGATGGAATTATACGTATTTCTCATGGTAGATTTCATACATGCTAAAATCTGTACATCCGCACCCAAAAGTGCATATTCTCAACACCTGTATTCCACCAAAAAGCTGTAACTTAGTCATTGTCCTACGAGTAGTCATTTAGATTGTTAGGTTTTGCTGTTTTGCTTTTATTATTTCCAATCATTATAGATTTTGGAAACTGTTAACTTCTTTGCCACGGCTACTTCCTGCCACTGCCTCATGGGTCTATGCATGCCACAGCAAATTTTCTGAAAGAAACACCTGAGGTCCTTTTGCCTCCCCACTCTGCACTGTCCCTCACACTCCAGCGGGGATTCCCTCTCCCATGCTTCTACTGAAAATGCTCTTGTCTTGGCCCCACATGCGTGCAGTTTGCTGATCCCAATATCATACTTTCTGTCAGGTGGCCTCATGGTACCATATGCTGCAACTGTACACCACTTCTACAAGCTGCCTGCTTGATGTGTCTTTCAGAAGCCCAGCAGCACTTTCAAACTTATGCTCGAAATGGAATTCATAATCACCCTCAAATATGCTCTTCCACAAAAGTTTCCACATCGTGGCTGCTGACCATCCTTTTTCCCTCATTCCTTCCCTACCATAAAACACTTATTGATCTACTATAGTGGTTTGAATGAGAATGTTCCCCATAGGCTCCAAGTATTTGAACATTTTGCTCCCAGTTGGTGGCACTGTTCTGGGAAGTCTTAGAAGGTTTGGCCTTACTGGAGGAAGCATGTCACTGGGAGTGGGCTTAGAGCATTCTTAAGCCTTGCTGGGTTTCCTGTCGTGCACTGCTTCCTGTACCTGCTTGAAAATGTGAGCTCTTAGATTCTGCTCCTACTCCGGCCACCTGTGCTGCCATGCCTCTGCACTATGATAGACTATTTTCCCTTTGGAACTGAAAGTTAAATAAACTTCCTTTGTAATTTCCCCTGGTCATGGTGTTCTATCACAGCAACAGAAAAGTAACTAAGATCTAGCTACTGCCATACATGCAGTACTGTAGCATGGATGTGGAAAATATCTCCTGGATCCATGCATTAACCTCTGCCTTAGTTCAAAACATAAATGTTTCTCAGCTAGAAGGGACAAAACCCTCCTGATTTCCCAATTTCCATCTATAATCTCTCCTCCCTGCCTGCCTCCCTGAGAGGCAGTAAACCTGATCAGATCCTTCATACAATAAAGTCCAGTGGAGGATCCTCTCCTGCTGCATTTCCTATGCGTCTTGCCTTTTTTCCATTACTCCAACAAACTAAGGCCAGCCCTACTTCAGGAAGGTAATCAAAGTCCACTCCTCCTGCAGGGATAGCTTGGGACTGCCACTCCAAGCTCAGTTTAAATACTTAGTTTAAATGCCATCTCAGAATTTTCCTTGGCCACACAATCTAAACAACCAACCTCCAAGATATTTTTAACACACTGTATTTTCATCAGAACACTTATTATCTGATAGTTTCCTTTACCCATTTGCTAAAATATTCCCTGAAGCTAGTATTAAGGCACTAAATATTCCATAAATGAATACTCTACACAGTAATATGGAATTCTGATCATTGCTTTCATTCGCCCTTGATGATAGATACATTAGTTCTAGAAGGAGAAAACAGAGTAACACTTTACTCCTATGGTTTCAGCTCAGTTTGATAAAAGAGAGACTTAGATACAATGGTTAGATAAAGCAAAGCAAAGAAGCAACCTGCAAGGATTCTTGGTGCCCTTGTACATCTGAGTTTGAAAATAGTGATGTTTCTGCTCCCTCCCTCCACCTTCCTCCTTCCTTCTTTCCTTTTTGCTGAATACTTGCTGATGATTAGTGTTGGATATTGAACAGTGAATAACAAAAAGTGCCTTTCCTTTACTATTTAGTTCATACTCACATGTAAAAGTCTAACAGAGCAAGAAATCTAAGTAAGGGAGACTTTCTGACACTCCTTCTGACTCCGCAAACTTGGGTTTGCATCATGGTCTTCTCATTTACCACCTATGCAGTCAGAAGCAGGGGATCCGATCTCTCCAAACCTCTACTGCACCATGAAGAAAAGAGGGGTATGATATTTGTCTCATAGGTTTGCTAGGAGGGTTTAGTTACAACACAAATAGTGCTATTGCCATTCTTTCTACTGAAATAGCATGGGGCAGGTAGAATCAAAGTGGCTTGCTTGTGTTGGTTAGAAATATTTGTTGACAACTATGTAATAAGACTGATTAGTTATTTCCCATTAACATGAATTACCCAGACTCACAGGAAGGTAAACATGTAAGGGACTGGTGTTGCTATTTTATAGCTCCTTTAAAAAAAATTAATACAAAAAGATAAGAAATGCAGCTCCACATCCTGGTCATTTCTGAGACCTAGGCATGTAGCTGGATCTTACTATTAGAAAAATTTCAGCATCCTCTGCCTGGCCACAAAGATCCAATTACACACAAATCCTAGCTCCCACTCAACACACACACCTTAACCAAGAGAAAGCACGTTCAACTGCTCAGTCTTTGCTTTTGCTTCCAATATGATTTGTCCTTTGGGCCTTCAGGGCTGACTGCCCTTCTCGAGGGAGGATCATTTAAGGCCAGAAATAGAAATCTGGAATCACATGGAGCAACGATCACTCAGCTCATAAACACTATTTGTGGCAATAAAATCTGGAATCCTATGGAGAGACTTAAAAAATTCCCAAAGAATAAAACTCTCTCAGTCAATAAGTATCACCCCAAGTCCATGCAAATGAACAATGACAGTAAAAGATAAACCAGAAAGCTGTTTTTCTAGTTGACTAAATCACATTTCTCTAACAAAACATGATCTAAAATCCTGCTAAACCTTTTTGTCCTTTCTCCTTCCTGTTTAATAAGCTCCCTGTTTAGTTTCTATATTTCATTTCCATTTTCTCCTTGAATGTAGTCAGACTGTTAAATTAAAATCCATCACCCTGTGTCTTTACATACATATTATTCCCATTTCTATTCTGGAACATCGTTCCAATCCTTTAGGTATTTGGCATTCTGAGTAGATGTGAAACAAAGGCTGGAAGCTCAAAAGTATTGCCTGCATTTCTTGACCACTTTGATTTGAGAGCGTATTACCTTAATAATAAAAATATCTGGGTTACACATTTGATACAGCAACTAGAAAGAACCCAGTAGAGGGCATTTTTTCTGATCCTTAAAGAAATACCCTGAAAGGGGTTCTAAACTGATTTTCCACTTATTCTCTGTTCCCCCATTACATTATTTTTCTGTTCCTTTCATACATCAGCAGAGTCCTCCAGAGACACTTGGGGTTATTGATTATGAAGCAGCAAAAATCTTTCATGCTGCAAGCAGAGTGATGACAGTCTCTTTCAGGTGGCTTTTCAATCACAGTGCTTCTACTCAAATGGATTTAATTCCCCAAATCTTTTTAGAGTCAAACTGGTTTTCAAGTTACTCTTACTTGTTGAGAAGTGACCATATAAAAAGTTTAGAATCTGTAGATTTAATGTACCCAATACCTAATTTCATGCTCCATTTGCCCCATTGTGCAAAGTAAATAGTATTTTAAGTCTCCATGTTTGTGTGTTTGTGTGTGTGTGTGTGTACACACTCAGACATGTCTCTGTCTATGCACATACATGCTTGTATTCAGTTCATGACTTGAATTTTTACGATACTAATAAATCACTTAAAAATCTGCCATTCCAGATAGGAGTCAAACAGTACTTTATAATCTGTCACATTAGTATTACAGTGCCTCTTTGTAAAGCATTCTGATTAATAAAGTTGACATATTCAATGGCACTTTTGCATGTTTCCTTACCTTTTACTTTAAACAAGACAACTTCTAAATGATGAAAGACTGTACAGAAGGGCACACTGAATGCAGGGATAGTGCCACTGCATATCATAATTCAAATGCTTAAAAAGCCACTTAAAACTAACAAACCACTGTTAACCATGGGTGATTTTATATCAGAAACATGCAAAGATTTTCAGATCTGCCAAATAAGTGACCCCAAATAATTCCCAGAAGTTTTAAAGAAAACTTAAATATGATGAGATTTTAATATCAAGCAGAAGGCAAAGGATTATAGGTAGCTTTTTTTCACTTATAGACAAACCAGAAGATTCATTTAGGCATTAAATATTGAATCAAGTATCTCTGATACACTTAGGCTCCCTGGGTGCGCTGGTTGAAGAAGAGTGATAAAACACCTGCTCAAGGGCTTTCTAATGTGAGAGACCGCCCTCAAAGGGCACAGTCTAACACTGACAAGAGCCATGAAGGCAGTAAAGCTATGTGAGGCAACAGTCATGGCAAAGGTGAGGGGCAGAGTAAGGAGGAGTCATTTTAGATGGAGTGATCATACTAGTCTATTGATGTCTGTCACTGAAATGAGACCTTAGCAACAAATCAGGGGTATTTAGCACACTATTAACATCTCTGAACTTTAGCTTGAAAAAAAAATTAAAAATAGTGCTACAACATTGATTTTACTGAAAATTTCTACTTTTTGATTGAAACGGTTTTTGTTTGGTTTGGTTTGCAATAATAAGATGGCTTCAAAATCACAATCCCCTGCCTCAGCTTTCTGAGTGTTGGGATTATAAATGTGTGCAACTGTACCTGGCTTTTATGAATTATTACAATAAAGACTGTGGTATAACTGCATAATTGCTATATTCTATAACCACACATGACATTTAATTGACAGGCCAGGTATATAAAAACACAAATAGCCACCAATCATTAAATAGAACGAAGATTCATTACTACTTCAAATTCATTTGTTCATTGTTTATTAAGCACTTACTTGGAGACATAAGGATGAAAAAGCAGACTCTGAAGTCAAGGATCTCAAAAGAAAGAAGAGAGAGGGACACAATTTGGAAATGAGTAGATATAACAGAAGTTCAAGGACAAAGATACGTAGAGGAGAAACTGAGCACTGATGGGAACACACCCAGACTGCTGCCTCAAGAGTGAGTGCAGACATGGGGTCAGGTAAAGACAAGATAGAGGAACAGAGGATATGTGTAGGACAGAAGCACACGAGGACACCAACGTACGAAAAGAAGTCACAAAATTGAGAAGGTGAGGAGATTCTGAGAAAGAAATACTATTTGATGGGAAAGTGTACAGGACGATGGAAGAGCTTGGGGAGCCTAGAGATGATGAAGCCACCAAGGATAAGGTTTGGGTCCCATTTACAGTAGTGATGTGTGCTAGAACACATTCCTGCATTCTCTAAAGTGTGTTATGCTGGGTGCTGGGGATATAAGGATAAAATAGACCCATTTTGATGGCCCTGACTGTCAAATGTGATACCCTTGATACCCAGTTTAGTGCCATCTCAGCAATGCTCCCTGGTTTCCCCAGAAATATTTCTCTAGCTTATTGAGTCTTCTCCCTTCCTCCTTCAGTGCCTTTGCATGAAATGTTTTAGTATGATTTTTACTTTCTTCACCTGGAGAATTCCACTCTTACATACTTTTCAAGCCACAAATCAAATTTAACCTCCCTAAGAGGGTTTTCCCAGTTCCTGCCCCACCCTATTCCCACAGTTTTGCAAGGAAAGTCCCTTTCTCCATGGAACTTAATTATCTGCCTAAGCAACCCAAGACCACCGGCATTTCAAGAGTACTGACAGCTGTCCTAGTTATTTCTACCTTTCTGATCTTGAATGCACCATTGCTCATTATATAATTGTTTGCTTTTATAAAATATGCTAGTCCAACAGTCATGTAACAATACTATTCTATGGATTAAAAAAATAGACATGGTAATTTGGGAATGTGTTCTCATTGCAGGAATTCATATAAAACATATATTCAAAGAACCTGAGTATACTATTAGTGGTAGTCTCTTTTTTTTTAATTTTTACAAAAACTTTATTGAGAATTTCACACATGTATATAAGGTATTTTGATCAACTACATGCCCACTCCCTCCCCTCCAACATTCCCTCCTCTGAAGAGGTAACCCTAAAATTTTTTAAGGATTAGATACAAGCTCCCAAATATTTTTACATTTTTGCCCTTGGAAAAGAGTATGAGTATACTATTAGTGGTAGTCTCTTAATTCCATTTTCTTGGTATAGGTAGCAATTACCTTTGAAGTATAGCTTTATGAAGATTTTTATTTCCTCTGTATTTTATACTTGTATATATGCAAAAGAGTAATGTATAATTTTTTTTATTATTTGTTTTATTTATGGTAGGGTTCCAGTATATAGCCCAGAGGCTTGTCTAGAGTCTCTATGCAGCCCATACTTGTCTTGAACTCATGATCTTCTGCCTCTGTATACCAAATGCTGGGATTAAAAGTCTGCATCACTGTACCAGGCAGCAAGGGATTTTTTTTAAGCAGCTGGACCACCCATAGACAATGCCATATGCACAGGTTTTCAATTTGCTGTTTTGATACAATTTGTTTTAGAAATATTTGCTGCCCCAGAATACATGGATTTCCCACTTTATTTTCAAGCACAGCATCATATATTCACTCCTAAGTAGACACATAAAGGTTAAGAGCAATGAGAAGACTGATAATGTCTAGTAGGGAAATGTCACCTCTGTAAGAATAATTTGCTTTTTTCAAACGCAAAAAGTATTTCACTTAAAGTTTGCAATGTGTGATTCCATTTCAAGGTCTCCATCCACTAGATGCCTAGATATGAATGCTTGAAAGAGGACACTGCTATATTGAATGTAATACCTACCAATATTTGAATGACATCCTTATAGAAATAGAAAACACGACATTAAAAAGCATATGGAAGCACAAAAACCCTGACCAGCCAAAGAAGAAAAGGCAATGCTGGAGGAATGAGAATATGTGATTTTGAATTATACTGCAGAGCCATAGTAACAAAAACAGCATGATACTGGCACAGGAGCAGACACAGAGACCTAGGGAACAGAACAGAGAAGCCAGAAATAAACCCACACAGACCCAGCTATCTAATTTTTGACAAAAGTGTCAAAAGCATAAATTGAAGGAAAGTCACCTTCTCTAGCAAATGGTGCTGGGGAAACTGGATATTTACATGTAGAAGAATGAAACTGGATCTCTGTTTCTCTCTCTGTACAAAAAGCAATTAAAATGAATAAAAAACTTAATAATCAAATACATGAAAATTTGAAACTGCTAGGGGAAAACACCTTCATGCATAGGCATAGGGAAGAATGTCCTGAAAAGCACTCCGGTAACTGAGGAAATAATTCCAAGAAATGACAAATGACAGTGCATGAAATTTTCAAAAAAGTTCTGTACAACAAAGGAAACAGTCAGCAAGTACACTGAAGAGATGGCCTACAGATGGGAGAAAGATCGTTGTTAATTCTACATCTGACAGGGGGTTAATATCTAGAGCCTACAAAGAATATATATATGTATATATTCAATATCTTTAGCCATCATGAAAATACAAAATAAAATTATATTAAGATTATAATTTATCCCAGTCATAACAGTTATTGCTTTTAAAATGATACTGAGGATATGAGGAAAAGCAGCCCAACATGCTGCTGGTGGGAATTTGAGCCAGTAGAGCCTCTATGGATGTCAATGTGGAAGTTCCTCAAGATCATAAAGAACCATATGATCCGGCCATAGCATACTAATCTATGTATCCAATGGAATGTAAATCATCATACTACAGAAATACTTGTTCATTCATGTTTATTGCAGCACTATTCACAACAGTCAGGAAACCAGCATAGGTGTCTATCAAGGAATGAATAAAGAAAATTTGGGACATATATACAATGGATTTTATTCAGCCACAAAGAAGAATGAAAAGTTATCATTTTTAGGAAAATGAATCATTAAAGATCGTTATATTAAGTGAAACAAGGCAAGCTCCCAAAGACAAGTATGCCACGTGTTTTCTCATAGAATATACATTAAAATAATTAAAATATACATGATATCAAAGTGAGATATTTAGAGGGGATAATGGGAGGTCAAAAAGAGACAAGGATTATATGTTCTCTCTCATGGGAAGAACTTAGAACAATGTATCCATATTTTATACATGTAAATACACATGCATACATATATATCATAGTAATGCAGAAAAACATTTGGGACAATGAAGGAGACCAGTGAGATGTGATCAAGGGAATGCTATGAGGAGGTAAATATGAGCAAAGTACAATGATATATATGCATGAAAATGTCATGAAACCTATTGTTTTATATGCTTTCTAAGTCTTTAATACAAAGAATGCATCGTGAGAGTACTTTTGCAATAGTGAAAACTCAGGAGCATCTTAAGTGTTCATCAGGGTAAATCAATTGCAGAATACCTGCGTTTGTCTCTGTTACTTTCATGCTTGTGCTATAAAATTAATCTTTTATTCCAATCCCACATCTGTCCCTTCTATATGCTGCTTGACTGAAATTCTCCTGCTATTTTGAAATAACTGCAATTCAGGGTTATGTGTACATCTGACAGTGTGATTCCTTCAAGGCCCCTTCTTTTTTTTTTTTTCTAGAGACTTCTAATAACCCTGTCTGGCTTCTCTTCCTACACAAAGTGAAGGATATGGTTATTCTGGTAAACTTGTATAAGACTCTTCTTCATTTTGACATCAAACTGGAGAACAAGACAATAGCTTCTGCTTTCTTATTAATAATGGGCACAAGTTGGATGTCAACTATATTTATGGAGTTAAGAAGGGAATGGTAATAAAACTCAAGAGTATACTTCTCAATTTCATAGATACCACCCGATACTGTAGCTGGTAAACATGGATCATTAAAAAGAAAATGTACAGAATGTCTATGTCTGTTTCTTTATTCATCAGACTGTCCGTACATCCATCTACTGGCTACACTGGTATTTTCAAGAGATGGATCAAATATCTTTCACAAAATCAAACTAGAAAGATTGAAAGAATGAACAAACAAACAAATGGGCATACACAAACTTGACATTGACATCATGGTGTGAAAATAAGGAGAAAGAGATGAAGAGCAGAAAAAGGAAAGACTTGGAAAGACAAAAGACAGTTGGCTATGCTCAAATATTAAGATAAAAGATGAAATTCTCTAAGAAATAAGCAGAATCAAACAAAATTAGAGTCTAAGTGGAATCTCCAAATGGCACAAAGAATGGGTGGCTCCTCTCCATACCAAAAAGTCAGAGCTTCATGTGTGGTGGGATAAGACTAGAATCTTGAACCCAGACTCTCTTACAAGGGTGGTGTTGGCCCATCTCTAAGTCAGAGAAGTTAGGCAGCAGAGGCAGGGCAGTTGCTAAGCCTCTGAGACACAGTGAGACACAGTGGCTGAGGAAGGCCTCACTGGATCAAGAGGTCATAATAAGGGTAGGGATTTATCTGGGAATTATAGTGATAGCACAGATGACAGCCAGAATTATGTGGGAAGGAGAGCAGGTGGTGAGTCTGCAGGAGAAAGCAGGATACCTACTGTCTGGCATCAGCTCACAAAAAGAGCAGGAGTGTGGGAAGGTAGGACAGGCACCAAGGCAGACCAGCCCCACTTTGTAGGAACTGGATGACAAAGATGACCATCCCATGAAAAGCAAGAGGAAAGTCGTGCTGTAGGTAGCATGCTGTACAATGGGGCTGAGGCTTCCCTACAAAGACCACGCCCAAAGAAGCCCAGATGGCAAGACCTGACTTCTCTTGCAAGAGTCCTTTAAATTCCCTCTGATTAATGATTTGTGTCCAAACTTCTGGCTTACAATGAAAGGCTTTAAATGTGGTCAAGTGGCTTCAAATGGGGGATCAGAGGGCTTCTAAGGCTGAGGGCCAAGCAGGTCATCATATTCAATTACTGGGTTTGGCTAAAGGAGGAAAGAAAAGTGTGTTTCTGGCAAGACTGTTAGAATTATAAGACCTTAATTAGATTACTGGATCAACCTCTGACTAGCAATGAATGTCCTTGGGAAGGTCATTTAATCTCTCTGTGAGATGATTCTGAGTTTTCACAACTAAAAAATGAAAATAATATTTCAGAGGCCCCTTACAGGAGAAGCCTGTATGAGCAACAGTGCTGGCAAAAGGATTAGGATTTCAGCTGATCCTTCAATTATATAGCCTTTCAGACCCTGGCCTTGCAAATAAAAAATAAAGGAGAGCTGGGAGAAGTTCACTCGAATAACTATTGCAAAGAAATGCATTTGCTTTATATTTATGATAGGTGATGGAGCTAACTTTGCTGAACCAAAATTGGTTGAGGTATAAAAAAGTATAATATGACTGAGTCATTCACCTTCAGAAAAACCTATAAATGCAAAACTGCAGAGCGAGAATGACTTTGTATTTCTACTGGCCCATGACAGCTGGACTAGAACCACTAAAGAGCACACTACCAAGAAAAAGGGTTGGAATTATTACAGGCTGACCATAGGGAAACCAGTGAGAGACTCAGATTAAGTCAAGGGCTATTTATGCTTGGGAAAATGGTATGAATTTGGAGTCTAACCAAGAGATGCTATTTAGCTGAGACTAAAAAGCTTCTTCAGAGCTAGGAAGAGAAGGCATGACCCATGCTAGGTAAAGAAGGCTTTCCAGTGTGGATACCGTTAGGTCATACATACACCTCAGCAACCCCACAGTAATCTTGGTAAGTAAGTGCAATAAATTCATTGGTTCCCCAGTAATATTTTAATCAAACATTGGCTTGACACTAAAACCTTAAAAGGGAATAAGCCTTGCTTAGCGTCCTCAGGAAAAGAAGTTTCACAACTGATGTAAAATTTATTTGTTAATACTATTATGTCTCATAATTATTTTAAAAAAAGAAAGAAAATGAGAAAGTAAAAGATGTTAAAAGGATAGGGAAATGGAGATATTTTCCAAAATAGAAAAAAATGACAAAGCCTAAGCAAGTGATGAAGGTCTATGTAGATTTGTTATGATATATAAAGTATGAGACAAAAATAATATACACAATCATAAAATTTCTATGGTCATAGTTTAGTCAATGAGTTGAAGGAACAAAATATATATCTAGTCAAGGTTTATCTGAGAATATTTGTTTTTTTACCCAAGCCTTATCTACACAGCACATGATAACTAAAAGTACCAGACTGGTGGAACTAACATTATTGGATGTTTATCAGCCATAGTTTGAGGCCTATACTAATGTGATCAGAGGGACTTAAAGGACAGTTTTTCTCCCTTGTCCTCCAAGGTCAACTAAGTTTCAGGGGACTATGGAACATTTCTCAAAATGTCCTGTAACTGTGGTGAGTCACCTGTTCTCTTATTCAGGGGGACCACGGAGACCCCAAGAGATGGATTTGAACCAGTGTCCAGTCTACAAAGAGGAGGGTCAACTCAGAGGAAACACCTCATTCATGCTTCCAAGTGAAGCCAGACATGGTCGAGCAGGATCTTTGACTTATCTTCACATAGATGGAACTGGTAAAAGAAAGGAGCCAGGGGCTCTTCCCAAGCCCATGTGACCCCTGAGGAATAGATACTCTAATGACCTTAAGTGTAAAAATAAATTGATTTATTTTTGCCAACTCTATGGTTTTAAATGCCCAAAGGAAAGTACAACCAAAGAGTAAAGTCATCAGTACATTTCTTTAAGAGTTCAAGGGATTACACTTTGCAGACATTAGGCTTAAATCTATAAAAAAAATCTTGGTCTCCAATACTGTAGTGCCCACCTGTAGCTAAGGGAGACAACCAGCTATTGTTCTAAAATGATGGACAAATTTGTTTTCTCCCCTTGTTTAGAAGGAAACTGACTTTCCCCCCATTGAGAGGGAACTGACACTGATTCTACCCACTACAACAGCTATCAAAATACCTAAAAGCAAATCCTGAATCCATCACTCTAGAGTCTAGCCTTGGAAGACAAAAGAAAAATAAGGAGGAACCCCATAGAGGGATGCTTTTGGAAACCCTTGTCAAGAAATTCCAATGGACTCTCATGAATATTTGAAAATTGCCGTGTTCTGACTTTTTTCTAGTTCCCTGTCTAGAACTTGTAATGCTAATTACTCTTGCCTTTACTTCTCCTTCACATCTCCTATTCAGGATTCAACGACTTTCTTTTCCCCCTAGAGACAAGAGTTATGCAATTTGGATGTCTTTTAGTACCTCACTGAAGGGGTACTCTAATTGCCTCACCCTGCATCCCTTTCAGCATGGAAGAAGCCAGAGTGGTCTGCGTCCCTATTCCCTATTGGCAATTTGGGTAACCTCCTCAGAGGATGGTGTAATAAGAATAGGAGGTAGGAATTAGCTAGGCAGTTAGGGTAAAATGACCTCAAAGAAAAGCAGCCAATTTCTTGGCTAAAAGTCAAAATGTTCTTGGGCCTCTAAGCAACATACTCTGTTCCAAAGGCCAAAAATGTCAAAAGTATTTGAGAGCTCTTATCTAATCCCTAAAAGATTTTAGGGTTACCTCTTCAGAAAGGGGAATATTAGAGTAGCCAAAAGCCCCATAAAAAACAATAAATCAAAGAAGAAAAAGTACATGAAGTTATCAGAAAAAAGTGATGGGGAGATATGGGAGTTGGAGGGGAGGGAGTGGGCATGGATTTAATCAAAACACCTTATAAACATGTATGAAATTCTCAATAAATATTTTTTTTTTAAAAAAAAAGCTTCTATAGAAGTTTGCAAAGGCAAGGCACAGAGAAACCTGAAATTGCAATACAGGACACACAGAACAATGCTGTTTGGCATTACTGAGCTTTATCATTTTTGGTGAACATCATTCTCTTTTAAAACCTTACAATGGACTGCCCCTTAAAACTCTGGGAATCAAGATTTTCAATACCATCATTTAAATTGGAGCTATTAAAAACTAATTGCAAATACAGGATATTTGCCATTCAAATATTTATACCGCCAGGAGAAATGAAACAATTTAGAAACAAGCTGCCCCCCAACACAACACCCCCCGCCGCTATTGTGTTGACCTGGGGTAATCTCAGGAAACTTCAACAGAAAGTAACAGGTATTATGTGTTGATAACACATAGCTAAAAATATTGCATCCGGAAATTTAAATAAGAATCATCTGCAAAAAAATAATATTTGGCAAATAGCCTTTTCCTCAGGAAGGTGTATCTTGCATAAAATATGTAAAATAGAAAGTAAAAGTGTCTGAAATGTGTTTTTATTTTTTCAGTACAAAGACCAGGACTAGTTCAGAAAGGAAATGCCTAGAATTCTGGTTCATGTCACAGTGCATAGGGTTAAGATAACAAATTGCCTCGGGGTTCTTTCAGGGCAGCAAAACAAACCAAAATTGTCTCTGGGGTTGTAAATCTAGGAATGATGTGGTAGAATTGAACAGGGAGAAAGAAAACTGAGGTAAATATTTTTTTAACATTTGCCTTTGGGCAAGATGTGTGGTATTTCAGGTTTGTTTTTTTTTTCTTATTAGTGTACTGTTCTTAGTAAATGTGAAGTGCTTTATCTCTATGCTATATGAACTATTATTATTTTGGTTTAGATTAATACTGTGAAAGGGGGGGAAAAAAGGACCTGGCAGCTATTTTAAAAATGAGAAATGATCATCTAGTGATAGATGTGAAGAAAAGTGCGAACCCTGGAAAACAGAGAAAAGAGGCCAGTGGAAGGATGTGACACCTACGCACCTTCTGTTCTCACCTTCAGGGAGGGCAGTGTGCTAATTTCATGGATGGGAATTTAACATATGCCGCTCTCCTTGTTCCAAGTCATACATGGAAAGAGCTTATTGAGGATACAAGATGTGACTGAAGAGTCATCTGGGGGCTACAGGAGAGAAGTGGGGGGAGAACAAATCTAGCAAATAAAGCAGACCTGAGGACTGCTGTCATTATGACTCATTAATGTTATTGTTAACAAGCTACTGTGTCACAAACTGTAACAATTTCATAACATAACCATGGCTAAGAATCAGCTAGTAAATAGAATCATGACTTTTAATCACACTCAGTTAAGAAGAGATTAAACAGTAAATTTTAGTGGTATAAAGCCCCACACTCATTCCATTGGTTATGTTACTATCAAGACATATCCCTATATAGGTTCACACAGTCTTAAACTTGAGTTACTCCTTTCCAAAAAAATACTGCCAAATTCATATTTAGTTTTAATAAACTATATTCTGAAGTAAAAGTAAAATATTCCCTTTAGTGTTAGTTTATTGTTAGTTTACACTAGGTTATGAGTGTTGAGTTTATGATAAAAGGAAAATGTATAGGAAAAGTATTCATGATAGGCTAGCGAGGATGCATTCTGAGCTATCTTAACAAATGTGGGTAAATCATCACCTGAAGCCCATGTGGAATGGGCTAGCCCTGGTGCAGAGTCCTCTGTTCCTTAGGAAATGAGCAAGTTAAAGAATGACCTTTCAGGAAGAAGTTTAATGTATTGATGTATAAGCAACTTCTTCCTCCTGCCTTTCCCCTCCTAATTTACAGCCTTCTGTGACTAGTTTATAGGAGTCTTCAAAAAGTGTGATTAGCTTTACTTGCAAGGAACTTGCAGGAGTTTCAGGGTAATGATGTGTCAGCTGTAAACTCATTCAACTAATCTAAGGGGAAATTTTTAGAGTATGGAAGAGCCAGATTCAGAGGTGCTGACTAGTGAAATGTGGTGAGAAGTATGTTTCTACCTAAAAGATCTCAAATTCTACTTTCTTAATCATGTAAAGGAAAGGAAGTAATCGTGGGCAAAAAGAAAAGGAGTAAGCATCAACATCAAAGACAACAAGAACAACAACAAACAAACAAAATATGCCCTTACAGTACTTTCCATGAACAAGTTTCTCCTCTCATCAGACTTAGGAAAGCCATCAATATGGTTTCAAACAGAAGGAAAATAGCCAACAGTCTGAGACAGAGTTGAAGGGTGGCGGCAAGGAGAGGCAGCCATGTTTGATTAGGAACTATGTGAGTTCAGCATGCCACAGGGAAAAGCAGCCAGGACTGGACCTGAAGTCCATGGCTGCTTATTGAGGCAGGCCTGAGAGCCCTGATTGTGTTAAAAAAAATTATTTTTATTCTATGTATGAGTGTTGTGCCCGTGCATATCTAAGTGTGCCACATGAGTGCAATGCCCACAGAGACCAGAAGTGGGCATCAGATCCCCATAGAACCATAGTTATAAACCATTGTTACCTGTCATGTGAGTGCTGGGAACCAAACCTGGGTCCTCTTACAAGAGCAGCAAGTGCTGTTAACTGTTGAGCCATCCCTTCAGGACTAAGTCAGTTAGTCTTTTTTTTGCCTGTACCTACCTGCCTGCCTTTGTTTGTTAAGTACAAGGCACTCTGAGAGCACAGCCATAGAGCAGCTGCTCCTCCTCCTAGATATATAGCATAAGCTTCTCATTAACAAAGTTTTGGAAGAAACTACCACAAATCTTAGTGCTGTATCAGGAGTTCATGAATCTGCTTTATGGTGTCCAGGGTCCTTGGCCAGAAGATCCAAAGGCTCATGGCTAGAATTGTCTAGCTTGCTTGCTCACTTGATTAATGGTTGATGGTAGCTGTCAGAGGAGACTTTAGTTGGGGTTAACTGGAACTTCCTCATTTGGTCTCATCATGTGGTCTGGGTTTCCTCACAACATAGTAGTTGAGTTCCAAGGGTGAATGCTGAAGTATGTGCCAGAAATAAGCTGTACCTTTTATGACTCAGCCTCAGAAATCACAGACCATCAATTTCCCTGTACTCCATTGGTCAAGATGGTCAATGCCCTGCTGAAATTCAAGGACTGAAAACAGCAACCCCATGAATCAGTGGAAGCAATGTCAATCACAAAAAGCATATACATATAGATGTAAAAATGTACAGACACATATATAACATTATCGTTCAAAAACATATATTCTGATAAACTTGAAAAACATGAAAGAAAAATTATTACATAACAAAGTAAAAAGTGATAAGCATTGTTTGTAATTATTTTGTAAGTGATGGCCCAGGGAATCATTCAATGAGAAATATGTTAATAAAAATACCACCTGATGGTGGGTCATCTGGCCTCTTGATCAAGGAAGCCGAGGAGACCCCGCCAGATGGACTTGAGCCAGTGTCCAGTCTATAAAGAGGAGGGTCAACACAGAGGAATCATTTCCTCCAT
>NW_008342276.1:3562272-3613056 GCF_000622305.1 Nannospalax galili | reverse complement strand
TTGTAATGATATGCTTCTTCTAAGTATGTTGTTATTAAATAATTTTTAAAATTAAAAAAAAATACCACCTGAATACTGTGCTTTCCCAAATTGAATCATGTACGTCTTCCTTCCCCTCCTACTGTTTCTTTATGAACTTCTCGCCATCTGTCCCATTCTTAATTTTTTTATTGAAATTGGGATGTTGATTTTGTTTACTTTTTGTTTAAAATTTGTTTAAAAGCAAAGTAGAAATTACCACAGAAAATACAATTTTTAGGCCAAAATTTATTGCTGTAAGTGAAGGTTAACTTAAATTTAATAAAAGTAAACAGAAGAGTAATTACATGGTAGATTTACTGCTTTCTGTTGGAGGTTATAAAACTGAAGCAAATCTTTCTTTGTAGAATTAAATATAATGTGAGCAAGTGTCCGGAAGATGGTAATTCACACTCCTACCAATTTAGGTCATTCCCCTTGCTTTACTCTGACAGTTTGAAAGAGAAGTGGAAGAAAATAATGCCTCATGAGAAGAGCAGTGATATTTAATTCCTGATCTTCATGCCACTAAAGGCCTTCTTAAAAATTATCGATATTTCAGTCCTTTTTTGGCAATCACTGGTCCAGAATGATTAAAAAAAAATACTGACATAAGAACTTTCATCTATCCTAGACCAAATTTCTAGGGTCCATGAGGGAGACCACAGAGCCAAGGCTTATTAATAAATGTGTTTGCAAGTTACCATTTATCAAAGACTAGGCTCTTTGCATCCTGATTTTTTATTTTGTTTTATTCCCCTCTGACTTTTGATCAGTTCTCTGAAAGATCCAGTGAGCAGTAAAAGGCCTTGACTAGTTGACTTCTATATAAAGCCTAATGAGTCCCATTATCTTATTACCATTCCCCACATGCTGGTGGAATTGGCTTTTTGCTTCCCCACTGTGGAATAACTAATGTTCGAAGGCTTCACGGGAACACCCTCAGTCCAGAACCCCCAGGCAGACTTGCACTTTTTAGTATGCAGGTATCTAAGTCCTGTAACATTCAGTCCTAAAGTAATTATTCATACCAGCTGGGGCAAGTGTTATACTAGGCACCAGGGATGTCAGGAAGGAGAGGTGGACACCTTCCAGCAACACAGAGAAGGGTACTTACAGACAGCTATTTTACCCCTAAAATTTAATTACTTGCTTAGCAACCCCATTATGTTGTTGCTATAGTATTTAGTAGAAAACGCTACCTTCCAGGGGCTTTTCTCAATGAGTATAATTTTCATGGCCTTTTCCTCTTGAATTTTTTCTTAGTGGCTTTAGCAATATTGAGGTTTGCAGCGGTTAGAAGGAGAACAAGAGCAGATATTTATCTTCAGGGAATCCAGACTGTAGCTTTTACCAAATACTCTAGGACTTTGAACATTAGTGCCTTCCCAGGCATGGAGCCAGTATTAACAGACCTTCCTTTCCTTCTTTCTTTGCAGTCAGCAGCAGTGAAGCTGTCAAAACCAGTAGCTCTGTGGACCCAGCAGGATGTCTGCAAGTGGTTGAAGAAACATTGTCCAAATCAGTATCAGATCTACAGTGACTCATTCAGACAACATGATATAACTGGTAAAGTATGCAGTATCTAAGACTCTTTCTTACTGCCTTTCCCGCCCCCCATCACTGTGGCCTTTTCAGTACCCACAAAGTGAAACAGCTGATGAAATTTCCTGGCATGGGTTTGCTCTAAAGCAAGCAATATACTCCAGACCCACATGAGCCACAATACTGAAAAAACATAAGTAGTTTAGTAGAGGAAACTAGATTTCGAGTATGCAGTATTAAAGTGTATTCAGGAGCAGGGCTGGGGAGATCCTGGAGAAAACAAAAGAGAAAACATTTTAAGTCCTCTTGATTATAGAATCAATATTGGGATTTTCTGAGGGAGGAGGGTTTCTACATAGGAAAATCTTGCCTTTTTTCTTTGCACATTAAACCAAGCTTATTAGTTTTACTGATAGGTAAGCTATCCATGCACATCCAATGATGTAGAAGAGTTAGGAGTACTAAGTCACTTTCCCTGCCATCCATCATCCAGTTCCTTGGGTACCACTCTCCTTTATTCCCACACAGTGGTGTTCTGGGTTTCTGAAGTGAAGTATAGCACTAGTTACTGTGCCTGAGATGAACACCTTTAAGTCGCAAAGTAAGATTCCATTTAGATCAACGATACTGAAGTGTTCCATACAGAGGGAAAAATTAGTACTTGGAAACAGAAAAACAGAAAAACGTATGCAATGCTAAGTGCTTTCTGCCACACCTCTCAGAAGGGTGGGATGGAGAAAATATGCTCAGCCTCATATCTACCCTCCATGTCAGCCTCTAGATTAAGGAGGGACATTTCCAGACCTCACCTGTGCTGAGATTCCACCTGCATGTGGACAGCTCCCTTTCCTCCCCCTCCTTCACAGCTATGTAGTGAAAGAGGGACTGAGAGTTCCACACTATGGGCTTCTGGGAGTGTTATTATTTATTATTTATTAAGGGTATGCAGATAAGTTTCATAATGGCTTATATGAGGTAGGTGAACAGAGCCCCTGAGAATGAAAGTCTTTCGTCCTGAAAGAGGAAGAGGTATCACATCCCAAAGTGCTCTGCTAAGTGACGTGAGGAAGGGAATGTGGGAATTCAGTCTGTGCTATAAAGTTGTAAACTGTTTTAGATGGCATTTTCAGTCTCTACAAAGTACCTGTGGTATTCCTAAACCATCACAGAGGTCTTGGGCTCTTGGGCAAAGTGCTCGCATTGTCAAATTATTCAAGTTTACTTCCTCATTTCCAGAGTAAAGATAGTATTAAGAGTCAGAGAGTTGTTGTGAAAGTAAATTAAATATTAATATATAAACCAGTAGGCTAACCATGTGTAGACCCCTCATACCTATAGCACTGTACTCTTATTTAAGTTAAGTCTTATCTGGATTTTTTTTTTAAAAAAATCCCTAACTTTATTCTAAGATCAGCTTGTTTCTAGCAGGTAAAGGAAGCAGGGGACTTAGAGAATAGAGAAAGTGATTTTGATTACCGCCTTTCTGGCATTCCTCTGTTGGAAGCCTCACAATGCTGCTGTTTACTTCTGTCTCTCTTAGAATGAATGTATAGCACCCAAAACATCCCAGTTCTCAAGTGTGCAGAAAACAGCTTCCAGGATTTGAACCAGTCTGCAGTAACTAGTCATATGGTGCCAGAAGCTGTGGGAATCGCCATAGCTTTGGAGACTACAATGTTAATTAGGGGAATGAGGTTCACAAAAAACAAAGATGGAGCTGAGATTGTAGCTCAGTTGGTAGAGTAACTGCCCAGCATACAGAAAGCCCTGGGTTTGATCCCCATCACCATATAAACTATGTGTGGTGTCATACACTTGCTATCTCTATTCTTAGGAGGCTGAAGCAAGAACATAAGATGTTCAAGATTATCCTCAACTATATAGTAAGTTAAAGGCCACCCTAGGTCTATATGAGACCCTGTCTCAAAAAAAAAGAAAAAAAAGTAATCATAGGACAAACCGCAGGAGCCTGTGCACAGGGGAATGACTTAGGGAGATAATGGGGAGCAATTGGCAAGGTAGACTGAAGCCCAGAAATGCAACATTGCCCTGTGGTCTTTATGAAGATTGGTCCGTGCACTTGCTTCTCTTGGACAATGAAGATGATTCTAATACCTACTTCATGGTGCTGCTAAGAAGAGAGACGTGTCACAGGAAACAGACAATAAATGTGAACTGATACAGTTTTCCTATGTTTTACCCAGATTTCTGTGAAAACAGACCACACACATAAACAGTGTTAATTCATCCAGTGGTTATTCTGAAAATTGGGAAAAGAAGACCTAAGGAGAAATGAGAATCTGGGCTAGTCAATTCCCTATGCTCATCTGCTAGGCTACAAACAAGATTATTCACATGTCTGCTGGGTGCCACTGTTCATTTATTTTTCTTAAAACAAGAAGATCCAGTTCTGTGCTCATTGAGTAAGTGTATTATATATTAAGTCTAACTGATAAACGCACCATGATTTAGAGGCAGACGGTCCAGTGGCACAGAAAAAGGGAGGGCTATGGAGTAATAAATGGGTTTCCTTAGTCCAAACCTACCTGCTCTCCTTCACCCCAACCTTTACAGCATAGTAGCTGTGTAATGTCACGCAAGCTAGTTCCTGTCAGTAAAAATGAGAGTAATGTTTATCTTAAAGGGTCCTTAAGAAGATTAAGTGGGATGATACATGTGAAGGGCCAAACTTAGTGCTGACACACAGCAGATATTCATCCATTGAGCAAGTATTTATGGAGCATCTACCACTTACTAGGTTTGAGGAATAAGTAAATAAGATAATCAGTGATCTGTATGGGGCACAATTCGTGCTTCTATAAAATACTGTGTATCATCGTCTATCACACCATTTTGTGTCTCTAATTCTGACTGCAGGGAGCTGTTTTACAACTCTGAGTTGTGGATAACTAATTGAGCAGTACACTAATTTTCCACTTTAATCTGTAGTTTTACTTACTGTGGCTTTAACTACTAATGATCAACTATGGTCTGAAAACATTTGTCTTTTTGAAGCAGGGTCTCTCTGTAGCCCCAGCTGGCCTGGAATTCACTATGTAGACCAGGCTGGCCTTGAACTCACAGAGATACACCTGTCTCTGCCTCCCAAGTGCTGGGACTACAGGCGTGCGCCACCACACCCGTCTGGAAAATTCTGTTTTTTTTAAGAGACCACATTCACTTTTTTATTACAGCATATTGTTAAAACTGTTCTGTTTTATTGATTACAGTTGCTCATCTCTTACTGTGCCTAATTTGTAAGTCAAATATCATCATAGGCATGCATATAGGAAAACACATATTGCATACAATGTTCAGTACTCTCTATATGGAAGACCTTAAAAGGTATACCTGTGGAAGTTTGGGGAGGGGTTTCTGTAGAACAAAGTTTTTTGTCTGTGTACATGCACATACGGCCCACAGAGGTTTCTTGACTTCCCAGCCACCTTGGAAAAAGTGATCTTGTCTTCACATTTGCCCTTTGAGTCTAGTCATCCAAAACTTTAATTGGCATGCTTGAATTATTTATTATTTATAGCATCCTCAATAATGAATCAAATGAAAATCCTAAACATGTTCATTTTTGGTATATACTTTTTCTTGAGGGATTTCTGTCCAAGTGTCTGTAGCCATGTCTTTCTTTCTTTCTTTCTTTCTTTCTTTCTTTCTTTCATCTTTCTTTCTTTTCTTTCATTTTTTTTTTTTTTGAGACAAGGTTTCAGTAAATAGCCCCAGCTGGTCTAGGACATGCTAGGTAAACCAGGCTGGCCTCAAAACTTAGAGCTGTTTTCCTAACTCTTCTTCTGAATGCTGAAATCAGAAGAGTTTATGATCATGCCCCACCTGATTTTAATCATTTTTGGAAAATCACTCTTAACCTTGGTTGTCTAAAATATTTTTATACTTATGATCTTATAAATAGCTCCATTCTATGGATATTTTCCTATGCCTCTGAAGGACATTAAATTCTGATCAGATTTTCCACTAGTTTGCTGTAAAATCTAAGAAAAGAAATACTTTAACTGCCATTCCAAAGCTTTTATAAATTTCTTATTAGAATTTCTGATCATTGTGTTGTGTTCAGAAAGCAACTGCTATTTTGTGGCAGATAGGTGTAATCAGATGAGAAGTTTCTTAGGTTCATTCCCTGCAGAAGTATTCTTAAAAAGAAGTAAGATGCTTAGAACACCAGAGAGACATTAGGATATACTGATTGAAGTCATCAGATTAGGCTTGAAGGAAATAAATTCACATATTTCTATCCTTGTGAGATTCTTTCCCTAGCTTCCTGAGGTCTGGCATGGAATGCTGATGAGGTGCTTCTGCTGGGACCAGATGTAAGCTCACAGGCAACTTCCAGATTCTCTTTGATGCACAGTTAAGAAACTTTTCAGGTTGGGGGAGATTTCAGCCCCTGGCTGTGCCTAGCACTCTTCCTAGTGTAGCTGCTAAGTCACCTCAACTTCTCTTGCTTCAAACCCAGTATCTGTGAAGGGCTCTTTCCCCTGGCAACTTTAAAGACTTATTTTCATGAATAAAGCAGAATAGAAAATCATTTTAAAAGCTACCTGAATACAAGTATAAAGGGATTGCGTGGGTCTACTTCATGAAACAACAGTGTGTGTCTTTTAGGTGTCTGCACGAATATCAATCTTTTTAATATCCTTTGCAAATGCTCCCTATCAGTTTTCTCTATTTCAATTTATTTATTTTTATTTTCTGTGTGTGAGTGTCTTGCCTACATGTGTTTAAGTGCATCTGTGTGATGCAATGCCCACAGGAACCAGAAGAGAACGTTGGATCCCCTGGAACTGGTGTTACAGATGGTTGGTAACCACCATGTATGTGCTAGGAACTGAATCTAGGTCCTCTGCAAGAGCAGTCAGTGCTCTTAACCTCTGAGTCATCTTTCCAGCCCGTTTTCCCTAAGTGGTCTCCAACATAATAGATGAATGCTTCTAGTCTTTTTCTTTCCTTTCTCTTTTCTTTTCTTTTTCAGGAGAGGGACTTCCACCAATGCCCATTTGTACCTTCTATATCTTTTCCCTTTCTTTGTTGTTTTTTTGGTCCTTCTAAGACAGGGTCTCCCTGTAGCCCCAGCTGGCCTGGAACTCACTATGTCGACCAGTCTGGCCTTGAACTCACAGAGATCCCCCACCTCTGCCTGAGCACTGGAATTAAAGGCATGCATCACCATGCCCGGCTCCATTTCCTTTTTTTAAAAGCATTCCACTGAGATACAGGACCCTGAAATTCGGAAGTTCTGCTTACACTGTGGAGTAAAGATAAATCGCTTTCACCCAAACCTCTGGAATGTGACTTGATGCATTCGCTAGCATTATTTTACTCCATGCTGAATTTTCTGAGCTTTTCCCACCTCTCTATTCTTCTGCAATTCTCTTCTCTTATGGTTAGAGATCGCCATAGAGACCAATGGGGTATGTAGTTAGCAGGTGTCTGATGAAGTGGGGTATTTACTCTATGTGATGCACTTATGAGAATACATTGGTAGAATCTAGTGTGACCAAATAATACATAGATGTATCTGCTACCACACCTCCTCAGCACATTTCCTCGTCTTGGCTGTACTTCCCTCTGAATGTTGGGGTCCATTTCTCTATCTTTTGTGACATTTCTCTTTGCTGTGAATTCTCTACTTCACGTGACTCCGTGAATTGCTTCATATCTACATACAAAAGTTCCTGACAGTAGGACATGAATTATTTATTAATATTCTAGTGACAGCATTTTTCATTTTAACCTTTTTTTGATAGAAAACTTAACTATTTATCTACTTATTACTTGATTCTTTTTTTCTTTTGGGATGGGGTCTCCATGTAGCCAGAGATGGCCTGTAATTTACAGTGTAGATCTGACTGGCCTTAATCTCACAGAGATCTGACTAAATGCTGGGATTAAAGACATGTGCCACTCCTCAGCTTATTACGTGACATTTTGAAGAAGATTTCTTGGTATTCTTTTATTATTATTATTTATTTTTATGTGTATGAATGTATTTCCTGCCTGTATGTACGTGCACACATGTCATGGAATGGCTGTGAAGGTCAGAAGAGAGAATCAGATCCCTGGAACTGGAGTTATGGATGGCTTTTAGCCCCCATATAGGTGCTGGGAATCAAACCTGGGTCCTCTGCAGGAGCAGCCAGTGCTCTTAACCATTAAGCAGTCTCTCCAGTCCATTTCTCAGGATTCCCAAACCTAGGGTGCTTAATTTAGGTTCCTTGATGTGGAGGTTAGGAGACTTCTCAATCGGAAAGGACATCCAATGCCATCAAAGTTTTATAAATTCAATTTTAAAAATCCCTTTCAGGGGATTGGAGAGGTTGCTCGGTGGTAAGGAACACTTGCTGCTCTTACAGAGAACTGGGGTTTGGTTCCTAGCACCCACATGATGACTCACAATCAACCTGTAACTCCAGCTCCAGGGTATTGAAGGTCCTCTTCTGGCCTTCATGGGCTCCCGCACGTACATGGTGCACACATTCTCATGCAAGCACACACATATACATAATTTTGAAATAAATAAATCTTTAAAAATCCCTTTCCATGAGAAATAAACCCAGAAATTAGGGGGAAAAAACATGAAAATATTGACTTTATTCCTTACAGAAGTTTTGGGTTTTTTTTTTTTTTTTATTGAATGCCAGATCTTTAGATAAATGAATATGCCAAGAACATTTTCTCTCAGTATCAAGCATCTCATCACTGGTGTTCAATTCATGACAAAAAACAGACTATATCAAGGCACAAGAGGAGACAATGTAGAACTGGGCTCAGCAGATGTCCTGAGGAGGGCAGGAGAGAGTCCAGGAGCCTTAGTCAGGGGAGTCTCTCTCCAGAGATCAGGCAGTGTGGCGTTGAGTATCCCTCTGATAATTCACCCAGGAAGCTTCTAGCCTCTCCTTTCCAACATCCCTGATGGATGGCCAGTCAGCCTTTGCCTGATATAAGTGCATTTCATAATTTTAAGCAGCAGGCTGTTCTTGTTTGCAACTTTGAATTTTTATGGTGGTGCTGATCATAGTGGTTATGGAGTTTGAATTTCTTCACTCCCTCCTCAAAGCTGCAGACCTGAAGGGTTCCCAAGTATCACACCTACTCTACTATTCTCAAACCTACCCCTTAGTCTGAATAATCCCAGTTTTCCTCCTGAATGGAGTTTAGATACCACCCACTGCCACAGAAAACCTTCCTTAGGTCTTGTTTACCTTCGATGTTCCATGTGTTCTCTCAGGATAAGCTCTGTGGATGGAACTATCACATTAAGTTGGTAGCTGAAAATTTTAAGTGTTACCAACTTCATGCTGAGGTTTAACTGAAACACACCTCTGGTCCTATTTAGGTTCTCAGGTTAGAACTTCTTGCTATAGAAAGCTATGGATGACTGTTTTCTTCCACAGAAGCACAGCCTGTCTCCCAATCTTTTCTTCATCTCAGTGGACTACTCAATGAATATCACAAAACCTTCCTTCTTTATCTTTATAGATGTTTTTCTAGTACTTTGAGAAAGTATATATAGGCTGTCTGATAAGATTCCTCTGAAGTTTTTACCCTCCACGTCATCTCTGTGCTCCTTGCTTCTCTACCTGCAATTGGCATACCCTTCTTCCTTCTTTAAACAATCTTTTCTGGCTCTGCATTAGCCAGACATCTTTTATGTTCTCTAGATACTGGTTTCCATAGTTTCATCAGCGTCTCATCATCAGTCTAGCTACACCAGCTTCTTCCCTTCTCTCTGATTACTCCTCCCAAGCAGTATATTTGTATTTATTTCACTTACTTGTTAAATCTTACTAGTTAATGCATTGACTTAAAATTTTCTGTAGCCTTTTCCATAAACCAGGTAGAACACTACCAAAAACTTCAGAACACATATTTATGACATTTATGCAACGCAATCTACTACCTGCCATACCACAGAAAGGTGAATTTTAAAAACCCAAGATTTTATAGTATGTACATTATCTGTTCAAAACAGAATTAAGTTGGAAGTCATTAAAAATATGTCCAAGTAATTTCCAATATTTAGAAACTTAACATATATTTAGGTAACTATAAAGGTAAGGAAGAAATCACAAGAGAAATTTTAGAGTATTTAGAATTTGATGATAATAGAAACATTTGTGTGGTGCAGATATTGCAGAACTTGGAGGGACATTACAGCATTAAATACCCATATTACAAAAGAAGAAAGATACTGTGTCAGTGAATTAAATTTTTATCATAAAAGCTAGGAGGCTAAAAACATACTAATCTGAGAATTAGTAGACAGGTGGAAAAAACACATCTAAGAGCTGAAACCAGTGAAGCAAAAAAGGGTAAAATTTACAGATATGAAGCTGGTTTTTTGAAAAGTTAACAAAATTAATAAATAAATACCTGTCTAGGCTGAACAAGAAAAAAGAGACAGACAATATCAAGAATGTAGTTTATCACTAAACCCTCTATACTTTAAAAGATATTATAATGTGATTATATAATTTTGCCATATGATTATCCTATGATATCATAAAGTATTACAGGAACTTTTATGCCAGTGTACTTAGTAGCTTATATAAAATGGGCAAATTCCTCAAAACTTATAACAAAACCAACTCAAGAGGGATGGAAATCATAAGTACCCATATATCTTTTAGTAAATTAAATTCATGTTTAGAACTTCCCATAAAGAAAAATCTAAGCCCATAAAGTTTTTCCAGTAGCTTCAATTAGGCAAGAAAGTGTACTAACCTTTTCCAGATTACTTCAGGAAGTAGAGGAGAAAGGAAATTCTTCCATTCTCAGAATAACTTTGATATCAAACAAGAAAAAGGTACAATAATGGTCCAGGATAGATCAATATATTTAATGAACATAGCCCTAAAAATTCTTGATAAATTGTGAGTTAAATCTGGCCTAAGGAAGAAAGCACACACACACATGCACACACTCACACACACACACACACACACACACACACACACACATACACACGTATACATGATGTAGTCCATGAGAGAGAGGGCTTTGAGGACATAGTCTGAGAATTTTGAGGTTAGTGAAGTAAGGGGCAGGAAGTCAACAGTAAAACACTGCTCCTGTGGAATGGACAGAAACTTTTCCTTTTTTTGTATTATTTGCATGTTTGTTTGTTGAACAAGGGTTTCACCGGCAACTCCGGTTGGCTTAGTATTTATGATCCTCTTGTGTGAACCTCCTAGTGCTGAGATTATAGCTGTATGTTAGCATGCCTAGCCAGATACACTATTAGGGCCGTAGTCCAGTGATACCAGCCCTCCTAAAGACTAGAATTTAACTAAAAACACCCTCCCCCAAAACCTAGTAATACTGTATACACTTAGAGTAGTACTTGTAGTAGCATCAAGTAAAAACTTAAAAATACTGATTTTTTTTTTCTGAGGAGAAGTATAGAAGTTTCAAAGTCAAGAGGGGGAAAAAGTCAACCTATTAGAGAAATTTGGGTGCAAAAACATCAAATGAAACTCACGTGTTGGCAAGAGTGGGGTAAACCCTTGCACTAAAGGTCTGCTTACTTCAGCTGCTGTTGCTAGGTACATGCCAAGGATTCACCAGAAAGACTGTAAAGCATGGCAAGAGGCAAGAAAAATTACTAAAGAGATAATACATTCATCAGAGCGAGATTTAACTATGATCCAGGGTGCGTTTGTCAGAAATGAAACTGAAAATAATTATAATTACTACATTAAAGGTTGCTGCTGAAGTATGCCATGTGCAAGAAGAGGTAGATAATGTAAGAGAAAATGGCATCTCTAAGGAACCAAGAGAAATTGCTGGACATCAAAACAAGCCTGATGGCCAGTGTAAAGAGGGTCTTCAGTAGGATCAGCACCATGATGGCTAGCATGAAGAGGGCCTTCAGTAGGATCAGCACCATGATGGCTAGCATGAAGAGGGCCTTCAATATGATCGTCAGACTAGCACAGTGAAGTAGAAGATACATATAGTGAAAATGCCCAAAAGTAAATGTAAAGAGGAAAATGAATGAAAACACCTAACAGAAAGTCTAGTAACTGAAGCAGTTCTAAAATGCATAAGATTACCAATAGTAGAATGTCCAGAAGAGTTAGCAGGACCAAAAGACTAGTCCAATATTAATGTTGGAGAACAGTTTACTATTAATGACATATATCAAACCACAAATCCAAAATGTTCAGAAGGCTCCAAGGAAAATAAATGCCAGAACAACTATACTTGGGCATATCGTGTGAAAACTACCCCTATTGTCAAAAAGAGACAAAGGTAAAATCTTTAATGAAGCCAGATTTTAAAGACAAACATCTTACTGATAGTGCAGAATAAATAAGAATTCAAGGAGACTTCTCATGAGGAATCTCTGAAACATTAATAGAACAGAATGAAATTTTTAAGAGATTGAAGCTAGAAATGCCAATTCTATATGTAGGAAAATTATCCTTCCAAAATGAAGGAGAAGAAAAAATTCTCCAAATACAAACCTCAGTCACAGAGGAACAGCAATATATCCTGCAGAAATGATAAAAGAAGTTGTTCAGATGAAAGGCAAATGAAGGAGGCAAAAAACTTGGGACAACACAAAGGAAAAATATCCAAAAAAGAAATACATGATGCCAAATTCCTTTATTTCCCTTAATAGCTGATCTAAACTGTAATTGTTTAAGTGATAGCACTAGTTTATTGAATTTTAGAGCACAGATAAGTGAGATTAACAGTAGCATCATAGTGATGGAGGGCGGAATGGGGAACACTCCTTTATAAGAAACCCGCACTTCCTGTGAAGTAGCTTAGTGCCCTTTAAAGATGGTCTTAAATTATTTAGAAGCACATTAACTCTAGGACAACCACTAAAAATTGTTTTAAGAGGAAATATAAATGATATCTTAATAGATGAAATTGTATCAAATGTAGAGAAAGCAGGAAAAGAGAAAATCAAGTCAATGATAAAAAATTGTAAAGATAGTAGATTTTTATCCAACTATATCAGTACTTAACTTTGACTAGCTTTAACATGCTACCTAAAAGATTCTGTTATATTGTGACTAAATATATCCTCTATATCCTGTATATATATTCATATATATATTCAATTAGGTAAAAGTAGTGTTGGAAAAACAACAGTGACAAGAAAGCATTCATAGCTACATCATGTGGAGATAGAGTAGCCCACAGAACAAGGAGGAGTGGAAAGGAGACTCAGGACTCTTATCCAGTGACACAATGATGAATGCTCTAAAAGAATATAAAACCCCGAAGATCCGAACACCTTACAACAGAGACTAGAATACATGAGGCAAATATTGACAGAATCCACAGGAAAAATAGATGAATGCGCCGTTGTGGTTGTAAACTTCACTATCACTTTCCTTCATTCATTCACAGAGCAAGGGGTATAGATGGCACAGACTTCATTATCAATCAACGTGACCTAATTGGTATTTATATAATACTTTATCCAAAAATGGAATATAATTTCTCTCAATAGACATGGAATAAAGTTGACAACATTGAACACTTATTCATGGTAAAGCTTCTCAAAAATTTAATAAATGAAAACTTCATGATAAAGAACATGCATGAAAAACCTGTAGCTGACGGTTAAGAAAACAGCTATATATTTTGCTTCTAGCACTCAGAGCAGAGCAGGGACATCTGCTCTCTCTTCCCTTCTGTTAAATATGTACTAAAGATCCAGGATGGGAATTAATGTAAGCAAAAGAATTTAAAAGGCAAAAGGATTATAATGAAAGAAGTAAAACTATTATTTCATTGATGACACCTTTGTTTATTTCATGAACCCTAAGAGATACAAGGAGATAAATAACCTAGGGAAATAATTCTATAAGAACTAATAATTTAATTTCATAAGTATACAGAAATAATATTAACATGTGAAAATAATAAAATACATACAAGAATAACCAAAGGACTGCAAAAATACTGCTACGGGAAATTGAAAATCTAAATAAATGGTAAGATATACCACATTTGTGCATTAAAAGACTCAGCCTTAAAATAATGTCTATTTTCCAAAGGATGATATATATCTCCACTGCAGTATCAAAATCCCAACAGGTTTTTTTTTAAAGAAATAAACACATTGATTTTAAAATATATGTGGAAATACAAAGAAGCTAGAGTACTGGAAACAATTTTTAAAAATAATTTTTAATGACTTGCTCACCTGACTTCAAGAGTTAACTAAGACAAGCTATATAGTACTGGAATAAAGCCTGACTTGTAGGTCAATACAACAGAATAGAAGTTCCAGAGATTTCTAGCCACCTGTAGGGCCAAGTGGACTTTGAAAAATGACACCAAAGAGAGAGCTGGAGAGATGGCTTTGTTGGTAAAGTGTTTGCTGGGGAAGCTTGAGAATCTAAGTTTGATCCCCAACACCCACATAAAAGCCAGGCATACTGGTGCAAGCCTGTAATCCCAGGACTGAGGAGACAGAGATAGGACAATCCCTGAAGCTTTCTGGCCAGCAAGTCCAGACAACTCAGTGAGCTCTGAGTTCAGTGAGAGACCCAGTCTCAAAAAATAGAAATGGAGAGTTACAGAGGAAAGTGCCTGATGTTGACCTCTGGCTTTCACATACATGCACATGTGTACACATATGGAAACATGTAGAGACACATACACACAGATGATACTGAACAATTCAGTAATAAAGACTGGTTTTATCAACATACAGCACTAGAAAAGCCATATAAATAAACCTTTATCCCTGTATCACATGCTATTACCAGACTTAATTTGAAATAAATCATCATACCTAAATATAAAACCTAAATCTAAAATTTCAAGAAGAACAGAAGAGAAAATCTTCACAACCTTTGGGATAGAAAAAATGCACTAGCAAGTCTCCAAAGCACAAGCTTGAAATGAAATTGATAAATTAATATTTAGCAAAGTTAAAACCATCTGTTCTTCTAACAATTCATCAAGGCAGTGAAAAGGCCAAATCACAGCCAAGAAGAAAGTATTTCTAAAAAAAAGAAAGAAAGAAAAGAAAAGAGTACTTAAAACGCAATTTATGTGACATGAAGCAAAAGAGTATTTGAAGGGAAGAAGTTGGTCAGCAAGAGGAGGCAGAGGATGGGAGAGGGCAGAAAAGGGCAAAGTATAATAACATATATGCTTGAAAATGCCATAGTGAAAGTCCAACACTTTGTATCTAACTTTAAAAATTAATTTTTAAAAATACCCCTCAAAAATTATTCATAAAATATGTAAGTAACATTTTATACTGACGAAGGCAGTATAAATTGGACAGTGATATTGTAGAAGGTTTTGAGGGCCAGATGAAGGAAACTTCTCTGGGGCATGGCAGGACCCAATTAGTGAGTAGAGAGATGAGCTCTGTGGATTGTTGGTAAGTATCATGTAAATATGCTGATCTCTCCTCCCTCCTCCCACACTAGAATTATGTTCATTGTTTTTCCTTCTTTTCTGGGTTTTCAGACCTCCTGTATGCCATAGTGAAAGTCCAACACTTTGTATCTAACTTTAAAAATTAATTTTTAAAAATACCCCTCAAAAATTATTCATAAAATATGTAAGTAACATTTTATACTGACGAAGGCAGTATAAATTGGACAGTGATATTGTAGAAGGTTTTGAGGGCCAGATGAAGGAAACTTCTCTGGGGCATGGCAGGACCCAATTAGTGAGTAGAGAGATGAGCTCTGTGGATTGTTGGTAAGTATCATGTAAATATGCTGATCTCTCCTCCCTCCCTCCTCCCACACTAGAATTATGTTCATTGTTTTTCCTTCTTTTCTGGGTTTTCAGACCTCCTGTGTCCACTTTTGCATTTCTATTGGAAAACATAAATTACATCCCATATCAGTCCCTGTCCATGGGGCCATCCTTCTGGTCATCCCTCCTCCTAACAGCTAGAGCCTTGCTTCCTGTGATTCTGCCTCATAAGTCTGTGAAAGCATCTATTTTCCTGGTTTTTAAACAGAACTTGAGCAGGTCACTTTCTCCTTACAGAGACTTAAAGCCTCCTGACTAAGCTTCCAGTTCATAAGCCTGGCCCTTCCTGGGGTCTGTTTTGTACCATTCCTCCTGTTCACCCTGTCCTGAAATCACAAGGGGTCATGCTCATTCTTATTTGTTTGTTTTCCTGACACAGGTTCTCACTGTGTAGGCCACCATGCTAACCTTGAACCTGCAAACGCCCTGCCTCAGGTTCCCGGGGTCTGGAATCATCCCTGTATACCATCACACCTGGTTCAGACCACCCTCTGACCCAATCTTTACTTCATGAACTGACCCAGATGATCCCTCCTCCTGCCCCTCTCTAGACCTCACCCAGCAGAGTTTTCTTTGTATTTTATGGAATGAGTGAAGGGCAGCTATTTCGGCTAATATTGTAACATTTACCACAAGATATTAAAGTTACATGATTACATGTTCCTTTCCATCTCACCAGCCCAGAACTGCTCCAGTGTCTGCTTTGCCTAGCAGTCTCGAACTGTGCTAACCTGGTACCTGCCATAAAATAGGCATTAATAGTGTTGATTGGATTAAATTGAGTTTGTTCGTCCTTTGATAGTCTTGGTACTGAACGCAAAGCCTTTCTTCGTTTCTGTTAAGGACACTTTGATTAGTCCTTCAATTTCCTCATTTACCTCCTTTCCACGAAGCTCATCCTACCTTCCTATGTGAAGCTTCTTATAATTACATTCTATTGATGTTTGAGTCTGTCTTCCTGTGTCATTCTTGGAGAAGTCCCATTTTTACTTTTTTAAAGGGCTCCTGTTTTGGCTCTGTGCTAAGCCGCAGAGTGCCATCTTTAAATGTGTTTCAAGAAGAGTGTGTGACAGACTCTGAATATTGCAGTTCTCCGAGCACTGTATTCCCTTCAGGCAGTGCTTTCCAGGACATTTTGGCAGACTGTGTCTAGAACTCTGTTCAGTTCAGGAGTGATTGTCACAGTGCTGTGAAAGCTCACTTAGTCTGTTGAAATTTTAGAGCCAGCTGCTGTTCCGTAGGGTGAAAATGAATGTCCTTTATCTGAAAAGCTTCTGCTTATAGCAAGAAGGAAAGGACATATAGTCTGTCACACCACACGGACATTAAACACTGATTTGCCTGTGTTTCACAAGTAACAAAGTACAGTACAAATGCAGCATATAATTTCAACCATCAAAATGTAAATTTGGATGCAACAGTGCCAAATGTTGGTTTCCAGATATTCATGGGAAATTTAGCTAACCCAAAACTGCCAGATGACATTGACAGATATTGTGTTAGAGATCACAACCTAGACAGGAGAAATAAGAGCAGGTGACTAATACATGATTGTTATAACCATATAAAGTTGCTAGTATTAGCAGATTTTTTCCCTCTTCATAAATACATATTTCTTATTTTTTTATTTTATTAGTTTTATTTTATGTGTATGCATATATTGCCTGCATGTAGATAAGTGCACCCATGTTCTGCAATGCCCACAGAGGAAAGAATAGACGGTTGGATCCCCTGAAACTGGAGTTACAGACAGTTGTTAGCTGCCATATGGGTGCTGGGATTAGAACCCGGGTCTTCTGCAAAAACAGTGTTCTTAACTGCTGAGCTATCTCTCTGGCCCCTTACAAATATGTATTTCTAAGACATAGCATCATATCTTCCAAGATAGCATTCTTCTCTTTTCCACTAAAAAAAAAAACCTTTATAATTGCACATCTGTGTAAGTCATCAAATACAAATATTTTCTTTGACTTCCTTAGAGTTCTTGTATGGACATTGTCTACTCTCTAGGTAAATTGTATATCTAGTCCTATTTATTTTTTCTGTTTAACACCTTCAACACCCTTCTCTGACCATAGCCATGTCTTGGATTATTCTGGACTTTTCACCTCAAACTCCAGCTCACACATATGGTACATGCAAAGCACAACACCTCAAGACCATTGATCTCATCTCCATGTCAATAGTCCTATGTTAGAAGAGTGACAATTTTCTTTCTACAGCATTTGTCCTCTGATCTTGATCACATTCCTTTACCTTTGCCACAGTTGTTACCAGACACGGGAATGAAACCAGCTCTATAGGTAAATGAACAGCAGAATAAATCCCTGTCGCTGTCTGCTGTAGATGCCACCTTTGGGGACACTGTAATTTCTTTGACTATTTTCTTTCTGTCTACCTCCCTCTTCCCCAAGGCTCCTCCAAAAGAGAAGCTTGCACAGCTTTTCTTAAGTTCATTAAATTTTCAGTGTCTTTCCCTAGCGGTTGTTCACAGCAGGTAACATAAGCCGTGCGGACATTAGAATTCCTTGCAGAGCAGAACAGATCGTGAGCAGTTTCAAAAGGTCACATGTTGCTCTGCGTCCTTCTTCATAAATCTTTCAGTGGATGCTGAGGCAAATCCAGTGGTGGGTGGGGGGGGAGATGCTGTAGTCATTCCAAAAGGATCTTAACCCCAATTCTTCCATTTTGTAATAAATTCATAGTGATGATATATCACTGTGATGAGCATATAGACAAAGAAGAGGGAACAAGATATTCTTATCTCTGCAAAATATGTACCAAGTCCCAGTCAGACTAGCCCAACTCCCAGAAAATGCAGACAGCCATGGAGTAAAAAATGAAATAACAGCTGTACTTCAAGTGTGCTGTGGAAGGTACAAGGAAGGCTGCTTAGGGCCCTCAACAACTTCCTGAGCATGGGTGGCTAACCGATCTCAGACTGTCCCTGGAATCTCCCAAGTTTAGTTACTTACAAGAAATTTCCCACCGAGATTTGTATCACACTTGAAATTCACAAAGTAGTTATTTCACATAGTATGTATCCCCAGGACCCTGTTAACAGAATATTGGTGTAAATGTCTTTTCAGATGAAGAGCCTAAAACTCAGCTGTGTTTAAGAAAAGAGGAGGGAGGAAGAGAAGACAGAAAGGGAAGAAAAGAAGTGGTGAAAAAATTTAAAATACCAGTTAAATTCATTATATGTATATGAAATTTTTAAAAAATTAAAATGTAAAATAAATAAATCCCAAAAGAGAGAAAAAATAAATTTGACCCAGACCTCAGCACCAGTAGATGGCAGCACTTAGCTCTGCTGACACATGAGGCTAATTTTTCTGTCTTTTGTTTTCTTTTGTTTTTATTTCCACTTAAGGAAAACTCTGCCATTTCTACTCTCATCATTTTGCCTTTGTTAATTAAACATTAACCACAGTCATTTGTCTATCATGCACTATTAATATGAATTTGCAGGATGGGGGAGATTTTTGATACCAAGGAGAGTATCTGAGAGACTCTCTGGAGATTCAGTAAATACTCCAAGATGATATATCATCTATTCTAGGCATCATCCTTCACATTTATTTAATATTAAAGTTATTATTCAACAAGAGAAATTGTTACCTTTACTTGAAAATAGAGAAGAAACAAAAATATAACCAACACCCTCTTGTGAGATAACTAGCAAAACACCAGAGACAGACTAGAAACGATGGGAAAGCAAGCTGTACTGAGATGGTCCTGTGTTGGGGTCTTCAAGGGACAGAAACATCTCCTAGTTGGAAAAAATACCTTTGCCCGTTCTTCTGTTTATTTAAGAAACTGATTTATTTTCTTTTTGGAAGTTTTTGCCCTGTGCATCCCTCCCTGTCATTGCTATACACATTTGGGTTGGATTTTCTTAGAAAGTACAATTTAAAAGGAAGGGTAGAAAGATTATTGAATCTATGAACAGATCACCGCTGCTTCTTGGAAGAAGTAACAGTAGAAATAGATATTGCTTAAGCCTTTAAGGGCAGAGTCATGCCAGATTCAGAAGATCATAAGGCCCATTTTGAAGCATCATAGTTTAAGATGATGATTGTTACAACTGTACCCTCATTGATTTGGGACATACTAATTCAGAAGGCACTAGTTAATTTACCTAGTGCCTAGAAAGAGTACAGAGTAGACACTAGAGACATAGAGATTAATAGTAGGCAGAAGGGATAAAGGAAAAGAATGAGCCAACCGGAAGTATTCATGGACTGTGCGCTTGCCAAGAATCCCAGGGCAGGTGTTCATCTGAAATGGCTCTCAGATTCCTCATCTGCAGAGTAATGCAGCTTGAGTAGAGAAACGTCTCAAGATACTTTAACAGTAAGATTCTAAATTGGGCATTTAGCAGTTGAATATTAAATAAATCATTGTTAATAATAGGTTATTATGCAAGACGGCACTGTGAATTGCACTACTCACACTAATTTATCTAATTTTCTTTCAGCATCCATTTCTGTCTTACAGAGTTAGACAATAATAACATTTCTTCCCATTGCAAATATTCAGCAGTTTGGACCTTTCATCTTTGGGGATCTTTTTTTTTTTTTCTCATTCTGGCCATTTGTTTACTTACTGAATATCTCATAGTTATCTCTATTGAAGTTTAATTATTTACTGATTAAATAATTTGTAATTTATTATAAATTGCTCATTTACAAATCATTCATTACCTACTAATTGTTCAATTATCTTTAAATTAGTGCTCATTAATTTACTCGATAAACATTTGCTGAGCTGTTACTAGAGGGCTGACTCTAGTAGAATGGAGACACATAGACTGGGGAAACAATGGGGTTCCTTCTGTAAGGACAAACTCTGTTCTGAGAAGCTGGTTGTCCCTTATGAACCCTTATGTTCAAAATGGTCTCATTACTAGCCCAATTCTATATAGCTCCATTTTTAAAAACCCGAAAAGTAATGCTCTCTTTCTCCCCAAATCATTGGCCATTTCTGAAAGCTCTTCCAAATCTGGAAAGCTTTGCAAAAGTGAAATGTAAACAAGTCATCAAAATCAAATTTTTATCTTGTATAATCACAAATAGCATATATTTATGACTTTGAAAATACTAATTATGTTAAGTATTTGAGGGTATAAAAGGTTAGAAGTTGATGGAGATAGTGGGTGGGGGACAAGCTTGGTAAAGTTAAATAGGATTATGTGGGGTTAGGAGTTTTACTGCCTCCATTGTACTGCTTACCCTGGGTAGCACAAGTCAGGCTAGTAAGCACTGATGAGTGAGCGGTATGCCAGGAGGTGGCTTGATTTTTCACTGAAAACAATCTCTACAGTCTGGAATTTTGGCAGCTGTAACATTTAGTTCAACAGGCTCTATGTTATTTTAGATGACACCAAGTCTTTGTGATTAGATTCTGCTCAAGTCTAAAGGTTTTCTTGAATCCAGCTGACTCCCAAAGGCCTGTTAGAGACAAGTGAGTAAAACTGCAATGTCATTAATTATCCTTTGCCAGAATTTGAGTTATGTGCCCTGATTGCATGGGGGAACAGGTAATACCTTCTGGTCAAAATTCTTGCCCTGGTTTCATTAATTTAATGATAATAATTACTATAGTTCATCATCAAGAAGCTAATCATTTCTTTTAATATTCTCTCCCTTTTTCCTTATATCTCACATTTAATCCTGTGATTAGGATGGGTGGTACACATTGCAAACTGCCTCTTTGATTCCACTTCAGTGGAACTATTGAATTAATAGAACCAAGCTTCCCTAGTCCGGTAGAAAGAAAACCTTGTTTCTTTTTTCTAACACTAATGACTGATGTCTGTTTTTTCTTGAGATGTGGGAAATGTCTCCAAAACCCTGGAAAGAACACTTCAACTTTAACAGAGGGGCCATTTGAGTTATCTGGGGCCTCGGGCTCTATCAGTCAGAGGAAGCTCTCTCCAGTCTAGCAAGGAATAGGCAGATTCCAACGCGTGAGCTGAAACTTCGGCATGTGGAATGTGCCCCGAGAGCTACTTATTTGACATATGTGGGCAGATTGGACAGCTCATCCTTAAAACATACTTAGGAAAGGAGCCTGTTTATCCTAGAATGGGTTACTGAGGGCCGTAGGCTAGAAGGAAGTCTAATTCTTTCAAACCCTCATTAGGAGTCAGCTCTCTGGTATGCTTGTCTTAAACAAAAAGCAGGAGCTACAAATTCTCATTTAGTCAACTAAAATTTTTTCCAATTAATTACAACCTTTTGTCAAGAACTGTCTTTTTTTTCCTTCATGTTATTTTCATGCTATAAAGCAACTAATTATTTCTAACACACACACACACACACACACACTTCTTTACCTTTTAAAGAAGTTTCTCCTGGAATTGTCTGAACTGGAGATGAGTCTTGACTGACAGTGGGCAGGCCCAGCAGTGTGGTTCATTATGTCTGTCTTCAATTCTTGTTTGAGTGCCAGATAAATAATAAAAGATCTTGGATTTCTTAAAGTACCTTTGTGAAATGGTCCTTGACAGGAATGTTTGTGAAGGATTTTTTCCCCCTTTGTCCTGTACAAGTATCAGTCTTCCTTTGAAGTACCAGAGCTGGTGAGGAGCCTTGCAGTTGCCTTGAGTTCCTCAAGGGGGAGCATTCACACCAACTAACAGCAGGAGAGCTGCCTTGGTTTAGTTAGCTTCCTGTCACTATAATGAAATACCTGGTGACGATTAACATATACAGAGAAAAGGCTTCCTTGGGCTCATAATTTTAGAAGATTCCAGTGTAGTATCAGGCACGCCCATTGCTATGGGTCTCAGTGGGGATGGCAGATGGCAGTGGCAGGGAGCTCTGGGCAGGGAAAGCTGCTCAACTTGTGCCCAAGAAGCAAAAGATGGCAGGAGGCTGGGGCCTCACAGTCCTTTCTAGGAGGACACGGCCAGTCTTCTAAGGGCCTTCCAATGGCCCCACCTTTTAAAATTTCTACCATCTCCTAATAGCACCACGCTGGGGACCAACCCTTTAACACAAGGGACTTTGGGACACATACTGCCTCCCAAATTATAGCAAGGCATGAATTTGGCTTCCGTGGTTACCTGCTTAATTTCTGTTTAGACCTGAAAGAATTCTCCTTTAATATATAGGCTTTACTCTTTTCAGTTCTTTCTTTAAAAAAAAATTGTTCACCGGGCATGGTGGCACACGCCTCTAATCCCAGCACTCAGAAGGCAGAGGCAGGCAGATTTCTGTGAGTTCAAGGCCAGCCTGGTCTACATAGTGAGTTCCAGGACAGCTGGGGCTACAGGGAGACCCTGTCTCAAAAAGACCAAAAAAAAAAAAAAATTGTTCATGGGGGCTGAAGAGGTGGCTCAGTGAATAAGAGCACTGTCTGCTCTTGCAGAGGACCCAGGTTCACTTCCCAGCACTCGCATGGCAGCTAACAGCTGTTCATAACTCCAGTTCCAGAGGATCTGATGCCCTCTTCTGACCTCCATGGGAATTGTGCAGCATAAGTGCAGTTACACACATGCAGGCAATATACTCATACATGTAAAATAAAAAAAAATAATTTTTATAGCCACTTTTGGAAAGAGATATAACTTTGCTCTGGAAACTGTTATTGAGTATGTTAAAACTGTAATGATATGCTTCTTTAAAAAAATTTAAAAATATATTTAAAAAATAAATAAATCAAAGAAAAAAAATTTTTAAAATATGTTCATACTTAGATATGAATTAATCAGCTTTAGTATTAGGTGTCTCTCTATGCAGGAGGTGTGGTCTGCCTTGTCTGTGTCCCTACAACCCCACAGAGCTATGACAGCAGGGTCTTAGACGTGTAAATATTAATTAGGACTTACTTTGTGGGTAGAGCTAGTCAAAACTACCTGCCATCTTATGGCACTACAAAAGTGTGCTAGGAGTATGGCTAATATGAAGGGGATTGTTCTCATCCTATAAAGGATCTCAGGAGATCTTCCTCACTCCACTCCCAAACTGTCCTTCAACTTACATCTCTTTCAGTGGCAGAATATGTGTTCAGCCTCACTTTAAGTTTCCACATGGGATGACTGTCCTATTCAAAGACAATTTTTTCTAAAGTAAGATGAAAGGTCAATTACTAAATGTGCGTGCCTTGCCCTGTTTATGAAGCTGAAATAGAACAAAATGTTCTTTGAAAAAAAATGCTGAAAAGCTATTTCCTATTTCTCTATGTAAAAATTAGAAGTTGTGGTACATTGTTGCTAAAATGGAACTTTTTTTGAGACAGAGGCTCATGTATTGCATGAACCAAAAATAGCCTTGATCCTCCTGTTTCTGCCCTCTCAATGGTGGGATTACAGGTGTATGCCACTACCCTTGATCTTATGCTAAAATAGAACCCAGGGCTTTGTGCATACTAGGTAAGCACTTTACCAACTGTGCTACAGTTCCAGTCCATAAAGGTAATTTTTGGCAGGTGATCATTCTGCTTTAGCCTCCCCATTGTCCTCAGATGTAATCTCCTAAAGGAAAAAGTTGAAAGAAAAAATTCATAGTAATATTTCTCTTTTTATTTCTTGCAAGTATAGCTCCCTTCCATGAGAAATGCAGTCTTTTAAAGGAAAATGATTCTTGTGTTCTGACTCTAAATACAATGAGAGGATTGCTATGGAGTATAAGTATTTGCAAATTCTTTATATAAAGTGTGTTTTCACCAAGCACCTGGTAAGTGTTGCACAGTTTATTAATGACTTGCAAAACCTCCAAGTTGGGAAATAGAGCTATCCCGTGATGATCAGTCATTTGGCAGATAGTCAAGCCTGACAGCAATTATTTAATACCTTTTTATCCAAAAAGACTCCAACTCACTGCAAACATCTGAGATTTCAGCAGATTTCCTTTCTACCCCTGACCCTGCACCAAAATTGCTCAATTATGTTCCATAAGGGGTTTTCTTATTCTTTCTAATTTAAAGTAATAGAAAAATTATACTAAGCAATGTTATGTGTATCCTGTCTACAAGATACTTTGAGAATCTATGGTTTGTTCCATGTCCACTTCCAGTATGTGCAGAACCCTTACTATGTATATGAAACAGCCCTGGGTGCGGTCAGGCCTGGGATGGGAAGTGTGACTTTGTGTGACACACAGTACCAAATCTCAGAGATCTTCAACATGGAGACAGAGATATGAAACACAAAAGGAAGTTAAATAGCTAACTAAGCATCAAGAGAATGATACAGAAATGAATTTCATAGGAATCTCTGGATTTCATAGGAATCTCTGAATTTCATAGGAATCTTTGGTAAGGCTATTTTGGGATAGAGTGATATAGTTTGATTCTAGGGTCACAGAATTGGAGCTAGACTGTAGGAATATATAGGATTAAGAGGGGCATAGGAAAGGTAAATAGCATTCTGGAACAAAAGTATATGTATACAAAATAGTTGACAGAATATGTTAGCTGTATTATTAGGTCCAGCATATAATCAGAACTCTATATAATCAGAAGGAAAGTGTTTTTATTAGGGAAGTATCTTGAAATAAAGATGCTCTTTGTATTGATTATCTTTTGCTACTAAAATGGCACATAACAACACTGCCCACTATCCCAAGCAAATGGCTAAAAGCAAATATGTAGATAGCTTACAAGTTCACATCCTGATGGTGTAAGCTGGATTTGAAAAGTGGTGCTGTTCCAGGTCTTGACACACTTGGCACACCCCTCTGGGAGGCAACTGGCTGTTGATTTATAGAGGATAGATTGGACTCCATAGGACTAACAGGGAACTTTACTTTGCTGCCATGTGTTGCCCCTCATCATGCTGGTCCAGGTATAGCTTATGGAAGCAAATGTAACCGTGAAAAGAAGAGGCCAATCCTGCAGGTACTTTTCAAGCCTCTGCTTGTGCTGTATTTCCTAACATTCCATTGAGCAAGTCCCATGGTTGGGTCCACAGCACCACTGCACTGTGGAGTATACTCTACATGCACAATGAGTTGTTGTGGTTTCCAACTGTAGCACAGCAAAATAATCCAAAACTTAACTCTAAACAGCGTCATTTTACTGGATCTCATAGATTCTGTTGGAAAGAACTCAGGAGCGACTGATTCACATGACAGCAGTAGGACTAGGTGGGTAAATGGACAAATCTGGTTGGTCCAAGACAGCTTCATTCACCTGCCCAGAGTTCAGGCTAGAAGACAAGGCCAAGGTTGATTGTCAAGAAGAAAGGCTGCATTCTGATCCAAGATGGTGGGGTTCTGAGGTAACCAAAATCCTCAAAAGGCAAAGATTTACCCAAGGAAAACATCAGAAGAATTAGAAACTGCACAGCCTTTAGTGACATCTTTAAATTCATGCACTAACCTCTGCTGTGCTCAGCAGATACATTTCCTCCCTGATTCTAGCACAAGAGGAAGTAGTCGTCACCTCTCCAGAACAACAGCATAGAAGAACTTTCCAGGCATGTTTTGAAATTACGATGGTCATTTCTCCAGAAAAAAAAATTACTTCCATTTTATTACTTATATTTTGTAATCAGCCCCACCTGGAGACCCATCCCATGCAACAGTTAAGCCAGATGTGAGGTCCTGGAGGTCATTAGACAGCAGGTTCAGATGAGACTTCAGTTCCTATTGATCTGAATGTCAATGAACTAAAGGAATTAATTGCCTGTACTCCAAAATAAAGTGATGGATTAGCCATAGGTTAACCATACTGTAGATGTGCTGCAGATCAGCTCTGCAGTGTAGATAGGGCCTTGCTACCCGCCTCATGATCAGGCGCCTTATCCCTCCCTGGGAAGAATTATGTTTCTTGCCTTTACCCTCTACTTGAAGGTTGTTCTTTTTTTTTTTTTTTTTAATATAAAGCACCCTGTCTTCATTTTTTTGGCTTTGTTTGCATATGTGGTCTTTGCTGCATTTCATTCTTTTTGGAAAAAAACTAAAAAAATGTGAAAATGTTCTTCATTCACTTGCCATATAGAAACCAATCTAGTGCCTAACTTTGGTGATAGGCTATATAGTTTCCATCATTTACCAGTTTCTGTTAGAAACTATTCTACTGTAAGAGTCATTTTCCTTTTATAAACAAATAACATACATACAAACACAGACACAGACAAATAGCCTGTGTTTATAGCTAAGCAGGTTTCTCAGCATATTCCCAGCCCATCGGAGGCTTTGAGCACATGACCGTCTTGTGTTCTGTGTCTGCCTCTCTTAATCCAACTGGCGATATATTTTGCCAATATATCTCTCTTTTAAAATGTGAGTTTTCTATATATGCTATTGGAATTCACACTATTAGAAACTAACAGGCATAAATGTGTTTGAAATATGTTTTTTTATATCATATGAGTCCCGTATGAGGATGCTATGGGTCAATACACTTAAGATCTTTAGAAGCCCTGTTGATTTTTAAAAATATTTTTATTCATTATTTATATTCAGACCCCCTCCCTCACTTTACTGTACCCCAGACCTCATGTCCTCCATTACTTTTTTAAAAACCTGTTGAATCTAATTTGTGTTTCCCAAATGCATCTGTGTATAGGTACATTACCTGAAGTCTGGTCAGCATCCCAGGCACCACACCCTTGAAACTGACTCTCCCTCTCCTAGTAGCTGTCAAATGTGAGGAGTTTCTCAGCTAGCACTGGGGCTTTCTGACCACCTCCCCATTCATGTTTGATTTGTCTGGATTGGGCTTGCATCAGTCTTATGCATTCTGTCACAAGTGCTGTAGGCTTATATGTGGAGCTACCCTGTGGTGTCCAGCCAACATGGTTTCCTTGTATTCATCTACTACCTCCTGTTCTTAGAATATTTCCACTTCCCCTTCTGCAGTGATCCATGAGCCTTGGAAAAGAGAAGGTGTGGTACAGGTGTCTCATTTAGGACTGAGCACTCCATAGACTTTAGTTATTGGCACGTTGATCAGTTGAGTCTCTGTATTTATCACCATCAACTGACAGAAGCAGCTTCTCTGGTGGGAGTTCAGAGATGCAGTAATCTACAGGCATAAAAGTAAGTCATTTTGAGTAAGTTTAATATTATGTCCATTTACCAGAATAATAGTAGTCTATTTTACTCTGCATACATGTAAACAAAACACCCATCTGTTTTCCACCTCTTTAACACTGGACTGTCATGTTTGTCTTTTTATGTAGGTGTAGAAACTCCAACTCAGGTTGCAAGGCAAGCATTTTATGAACTTAAACATCACCCCAACCCTAGTTTTGTTTTCAAACTAAGAAAGTAGTGGCTTCTTTATTTTTCTACAAATTCTGCTTGAAAATATAATATTTTCCTTTCAACTAGGGTATTTCTTTCCTTGTAACTATAAAGCAGTTAAGCTCTTATTTTTGTTTTGTTGTTCCTGTTATTTGTTCTGTGGTGCTGGGGATGAACCCCAGAGCCTCACCCTTGATAAGCAGGTACACTACCACTGAGCTACATCCCCAATCCACGAGATGTACTTCTGATATTCTTTTGGAAATGTACTTAAGTCATATGCTCTGATTCATTAGGACGTGTTCTGTTTTGGAAAGTGCCATACTTCTGTTTCCAAAATTTCCACACTAAATAATACAAACCTCCTTCCCTCCGACTTCCAGTGGTTTTCTTCTCACTGTCCTTTAATATTTTTCTCACTTTTTAAAAATCAAATACTGCCTCACAATCTTTCTGCTTTCTATACTTTGCCTGTACCTATTTTCCAAAGTCAATACCACCTCTTTAGTTTTTTATTATATTAGCACCTCTCTTTTTATAATAAATCCTGTTAATGTTATCTGTTACTACATAACAATGAACCTCAAACATTAGGCTCATATCTCAGAGATTTTATAAGTAAGGAATATTAGCAAGGTTCTACTGCATGATTGTTCTATGAGTAGAAGGTACAGAATATCATTCGAGGTCATTCACTGGTACTCATCTGGCAACAGGATTGGTACAGAAGGCTCGACATGGCCTCAACTCACATGCATGGCTCAGAAGATAAGGCTCAGGGGCATCATTCACCCGCACATGGCCTCTCTTGCATGGCTACCTCAGGATAATTGAACTTCACACATAGCAGTGAGCTTCCCCTACAGCATAGCAAGCATCCCAAAATCTCCAAGAAAAATAATGAATTGCTTTTATTAATAAGAAAGGCTATTTGTTCAAAATAGACATGAATCCATCCAGATCCAAAGGAGGAGACATTGTCTCTACCTCGCAATATAGGGAGTGTCAGACCACTGTATAGACCACTAATGTATGCCATACTCCATGTGGGAAGTTTTTCATAGGCCTTGCAGAAATATGTGGACTTGAGCTTAGACTGTCCACACCCCTTTGTATTAAGTCAGGCATAGGACAAACTGACATTCAAATTTTTTTTCCCCAAATGTCTTTCAGTGTGGATCCATCCACGGATGCATGATTAACCTACCAAGAGTCACACTCTTTTTAATTTTTATTTATTTTTTTGGATTTTATGTGTATTAGTGTATGGCACCTTCCAGCACAATGAAAGCTAGTCAGGAGAGATGAAGCTTTGGCATCACTACCAGCTTGATTTCTCCTTATTTCTTCTATGATATGTGTATATAGTGTCTTTAGTAATAGAGTCTTACCATCAAGTTCTTGTGGGTAACCAAGAACAGAGGTAATGGAGGGCCATCTTATCAGAATCCTATATTATTGTCACATTTTGCCTTAGAATGCAGCTAATTAAATCTCTGTCTTCAGAATTAAAAAGCATCAGCATCACCATTTCATGGATTTTCAAAAACTATGTTAGCTTTGTGCTCTACGTAGGTCAGTTTAGTCAAGGTCAGAATAAGATTCTACAGAGCCTAGTAACAAGTGTCCTGACCCAGAGCCAGTGAGCATCACAGCAGCACTGTCTCCTCAGACCCCAGAGCCCACGCCGTTCTCCTGGAATGTTTTGGGTACATTGACTCTCCAACTAGTATGTTTTTATATGAAAAAAACATATGAACATACAGTCTGACCTTTTCGTGCCACTTTTGTCACATTTCTAAGGGCACACACAGTAAAATAACTGACACCGGAGCCATGCAGTAGATACTTATTTGCTTTCTTTAAATGATACCAAGTCGGCATCACTCAGTGTTTGCTGAGTGATGAGTGAAGTTGTTTGTCTGCAACCAAAAGAAAAACACAGAAATCTTAATCATTTGCAACAACTCTTCTCCTCAGTGATCTAGTCAAAACATGGTAGATGATTAGGGTTGCTTTCCTATGAAATGTATTCCCACTGGAGGGTGCCTTGTAATATTAGCAAAAATTCAGTTTTTTTCCTGTTCTCTGCACTCTTTGTCTTCATATGTTGGGTTTTACATTTCATAACAGCCTCATAAACAATTTAATGTTCTTCAACAATTAGCTAAGTTGAGTTGGCAATAATAATATCTCTTTTTGTTCTTTATAATGGGAAAGCTAAGGCAAAATGAGTTAAAAATTTCTTGCTGAAGGCCACATAGCAAATCAGTACCATGCTGGGATTAAATTAAAAATTCTGACTCAGGGGCTTTACCTATGTTACTTTGAACCACTGTGTCTTTTGATCTTTGCTTAAAATAAAAGAATTCTTGATGATTAAATGCCTGGACTTTTAAATCAACAAATAATAGAGCTTTTTAAAAATGAAAGCAGTTAGCATGACAAATTTAGAAGGAATGGTATTTTTTAGAATAGAGTAACTATAGCAGTTTATTGAGATAGAAAAACTGGGGCTGGAGAGATTGCTCAGTGGTTAAGAGCATTGGCTGCTCTTGCAGGGGACCTGGGTTTAGTTCCTGCATGTAGTTGACAATCATCAGTAACTCCCATTTTAGGGAACCTGATACCCTTTTCTAATCTCCATGTGCATTGTATGTACATGGTACACCTACATAAATGCAAAAAAAAAACCACTCATACATAAAATCAAAACATTTTAAAGATAGATGAACCAAGACCGCAGCCTACCTCATTGCTTCCAGAAGTCTTTTTCAGGAAGATATGACATCTTCCCTGTGTGACATGCCTCTATCCCCAAGTCTGTTGGTTGGCAGTAGAGTGTAAAATTGAAAACATCATCTTCTGCCAACCTGCAGGTTTCTTTGCAAGACAGACCATGATACTCTGACCTAGAGGCAGATGATCTTGGAGAATTTGGAATAATGATGATACGGAATTGAGACTCACAGAAAGGACTGAAGGGAGGTGTGCAAGCCAATGTAAAGAGAGAGAACATTATAGCTTGTGCTGCAGGGAGTAGTCTACAACTTGGTGTGGATTCTCTCCGGTGATGCTCAGATTGAGAGGTCAAGTTTTGCAAGTCTTTTGAAGAATACCTGCAAGACCACTGAATTCCAGGGTACTTTAACTGAGTCTGAGGTGTGACTGAGTGAGGAAGTAAACTCAAAAGTAATCCATAGACTAGAGAAACAAGAGTTACAAGGATCTTGAGTGCAAATAAAGTTGAAGGATAAGATTATCTGGATCTAGAGGACAGCTTGGGCATGTACGAATTCATGATGAACTTTAAACTGTAAGAGCCTGACTAATTCACAGTAACGGAAACGGAGCCCAGAGTACGGCCATGAGAATGGGTGGCAGAAACATGAATGTGGGACGATAATAGGTGTGCTTGTGTGATAGTCAGTAGAGTCTGAGAAAGAAATGTTCCTCAGGGACTGTGGTTGTCTGAATGAGAAGGTAGATAATGGGGGGGAAAGTATAAGCATGCAATTCAAGTGGCATACATAGTGAAGGAAAAGTTTATCTTTATGAAATGGAAGTATAACATTAGTGTGGTGGTTTGAATAAGAATGTTCCCCACAGGCTCCAAGTATTTGGACAAGTTGTCCCCAGTTGGTGGCGCTGTTCTTGGACATCTTAGAAGGTGTGGCCTTGCTGGAGAAAGTGTGTCACTGGTGGCAGGTTCTGAGAGTTCTTAACACTTGCAGGATTTTCAGTCGCTCTCGGCTTCTTGTGCCTGCTTGAAGATGTGAGCCTCTGATTTCTGCTCCTGTTCAGACCACCTCACTGTGCCTTCCTGCCATGATGGACTCTAATTCTTCTGGAACCTGGAAGCATAAACTCAAATAAACTCTTCCTATAAATTCCCTTGGTCACTGTGTTTTATCACAGCAACAGAAAAGTAATACAATTAGCAAACAACAATGGGAGGCTGTGTCCAGAATCCACCCTGGAAACATTTCCCTGTCTATCCTTCCAGTGATAATTGCCTAGGAGCAAAAAAGCAAAAATGGTTGAGACATTCATCTGCATGTGATCCTCCCTAATATAAAGAATAAAAAATTTAGGATTGTCCTCATTTTTCCTCCAGTGTCTGCCTTTGTGTTTATTTGATCATTTTATGATAACTTTTCCTTTAAGAATGTATGAACAGTATTAGAAGTAGGTGAATAGCTATTTAATATCATTAATTAGAGAAATGCAAATCAAAACCACAGTAAATATCCTTTCATAGTCACTACGATGGCCATATCAAAATAAACAATTTGCCAGGTATGTTGGTTCGTGCCCATAAGTCAGGAAAATCTCTACAAGTTCTAGACCAGGCTGGTCTATTTAGTGAACCAGGCCAACCAGGGCTATGTAGTGAGACATTATCTTGAAATAAAGAGGAGAGTATGGAAGAAGGAAGGAAAAAATAAAATAAATAGTAATAAATGTTGGTAAAGATGTAGAAAAATCAGAACACTTTTGCATCATTGAAGAGAATGTAAAATGATGCAGTCACTGTGAAAGATAATACAAAAGTTCCTCCAAAAACTAAAACTGGATTTTTTTCTGGGTATATATCCAAGAGTACTAAAACCAGGATCCTAAAGAGATGTTTGCACACCCATATTTATTGAAATGTTCACAAAAGCCAAGAGGCAGAAGCAATCCAAATGTCCATTGACAGATAGCTTTATAAAACAAAGAAAATCTGTACACACATGTACACACACATCGGAATATTATTCAGCCTTAAAAAAAAGGAAATTCTGGTCAACCATAGATAAATTCTGTGCTGCATGATCCCACAGACCTGGGATACCTAGTGTAGTCGACTTACTGAATCAAAAGTGTGGAGTGGTGCTTGTCACAGCTAGGAAGAAGAGGAGAATGAAGTTGTAATTCGGTGGGTCTGTGCTTGCTGTTTCACAAGGTAAAAAGCAGTATAGAAATCTGTTGTACAACAATGTGAATATAGTTGTGGTGGTTTGAATGAGAATGCCCCCCCTCCCCGGGATCCAAATATTTGGAGATTTGGTCACCAGTGTGTGGCACTCTTTGGGGACAGTCATGGAACCTTTAAGAGGAGTGGCCTTGCTGGAGGAAGCATGACACTGGGGGCAGGCTTTGAGAGTTCTTAAGCCTTGCCACATTTCTGGTTTCTCTCTGCTTCCTGGGCTTGCTTGAAGGTTGACCACTGGACTTTCTGCTGTGGCATCCTCTGCCACCATACCTTTCCCACCATTATGGACTCTAACCTCTCTGGAATCATAAGCCAAATGAACTCTTGCTTCTGTAAGTTGCCTTGATCATGGTGTCTTATCCCAACAGAAAAGTAATTAATAGTCAACACTACTAAACTTCAAAGTGGCTAAGGTGGGGGCTAGGGGTGTGGCTCAGTGGTGGAACACTTGCCTAGCATGCACATGGTCCTGGGTTTAATCCCCAAAACTTCAAAACAAATGGTTCAGGTGTACTTGTAAAACATGTGTTTTTCAAAAGGACCATAAATCGGGGACTAGGAAGATAGCTTGGTCAGTAAGGAGCCTGTTGTACAAGCATGAGGAGCTGAGATTGGATGACAAGCACCCACATAAAAAGCCAGGCATAGCAACAAGTGCCCATTGTCCTAGTGCTGGGAGGGGAAGACAGAAGGATCCCTGAGGCGTGCTAGCCTGCCAGTCTAGCCATATCAGTGAGTTCCAGGTTTAGTGAGAGACCATGGCTCAAAAAATAAAGTGACACACATTTGAGGAAAACCCCTCACAACGACCTCTGGCCTCCAGACCCATGTACACATGGATACATATACACATACCCCCCCATCCAAAATAAATTTTATATTTTTTATCACTTAATTGAAAAAATAATGCATAGTGTTTGCTTCAGTCTAATTTCCTCAGAAGAAATGTGGGAGACGAGCATTTCAAGGAACTTCTTATGTATTTTTCCTGTTTAAGGCTTTTCTTTTTGTAGTCAGGAAAATACTGAGATTTGGTTCCCTCCAGCGTGTGTAACCTGGTTAAACCAACATTCTTCAGCCTCTATGTGTCACTGAACTTTGTTGTAGTGCTCTGTGGAAAATATTTTTATGCCTGATCATAGAGGGAGACCAAAATGAAGTCAACAAGACTTGCCTTGTTATCTGTTTGCACATATGATTTCCATCTGCAGTTAATATTTATTTATGGAAAATGTCATCTCCACCTAAGCTTTCTCGGAGTTTCGAAATACGATGCTAAGCAGGAGCATAATAAAGCCTGTGAAATCATCAGTGGCAAGCACCCAAAGTGATTTCAGACTTCTCATCTAATCTCACAATGCTTTGGCTTCTCTGCTTTTTGTTTTAATCTCTCTCTCTCTCTCCCTCCCCCCCTCTCTCCCTCCCTCCCTCCCTCTCTCCCTCTCCCCCTCTCTCACACACACACAATTTCTTTTCATTGTAATCCACAGCTGAACACTCAGAGCGATTTATTCTCAGCACTTGGACCAGCTATGAATTTACTTCCCATTTCTCTTCTTTTATCTTCTTTGTTCTTTCTTTTCTGTTTTACATAAAGTAAAACGTACAAATCTTAAGTTTGCCTTTCAGTCCATTTTTACATATGTGCATACCATTATGTCAGCCCCATTCATGTTAAAGCATAGAATGTTTCTAGAACCCTAGCCAGCTCTCCTGTGCCTCTTCCCAGTTGATATCCCCAGAGTAACCACTATTTGAAACTGCCACCGATACACTAATTTTCTTTATTAATTTCTTTGGGGCCTAGGTTTTTCACGCAACTTTTACTCTGGAAGAAACATCCATCTTATTGAGTATAGCTATAGTTGTTAGGTTTCTGTGGCTGAACAGTATTTATTGTGTGACTATATCCTAATGGCTTCATTCTGCTGCTCATAGTTATTTGATTGCTTCCAGTAGCTGCCAGGAATATTCTTGTCTTTGGGTGGAAATCAGCACTCTTTTATACTCAGAAATAAAATTGTTGGATCTTAGGCATATGTAACTAAATAGATAACCCAGAGCTTTCAAAGGTGATTACTCTGGTTTATTCTTTGACCGGCAGTACATGATAGCTCAAATTCCTCCATGTCTTGCCAACATTTGGTATTGTCAGTGCTTTTTAATTTTAGTTTTTATGCTGAAGTTGCAACAACAGTTCATTCATGAACTAAAGTAAGCAGAGGAATGAAAGTTCCTGTCTGAGAAAGGGGCCATTATTCTTACCAAGCTTATTAGACAACCGCTAGTAGAAAAAGAGAATACTTTCTAAGTATGTTTCTCAGAGGACATGCCTCAGGCTCACCCAGGCTACTTGGTAACAGGGCATCCTCTGAGGCTTCAGAATTCCAGTCTAGGGAATCAGCATCCAACCGAATGTTTTTGGCAGTGCTTTCAGATGCCTGTTTGTGTGAACATCACTACTTAAAATTTTAAATATCAAAAAAATATCAAATGGCAACTAAGAAAACCATGTTAAATCTACAGTGGCTGTAATTTCAGACTAATAATTGAGATACCCTGAAATCAGGATTGCCTCGAAAAAAAAAAAAAAATCAGCTGTCCACCATATCAAGTGGTCTAATATGTAATTGCCATTCCAGATGGGAAATAGAGAGAATGGGTCTGAAGAAATATTTGTATTTCCGAGGCCACAAGTCTTCAAATTAGCATAACACTGAAACTTATGTTGCTGAAATAGGTGTATATTGTATGTATTCTAAAAATAAGTAAACAGTTATGCAAAGCAAGTCATGGTCTCTGGATGTAAGTTAATTTTCTTCCCTGGTGGGGAGCACGGCACCTTTACCATTCCACATCCCCCCGTTTCTCCATTGTTTCTCTCATGTCCATCATTATATTACATCAAGATAGACTTGTGAGTCCCAGTCTTCAAAGTTTACCCTTTAATTTTATTTTGTCTCAGTAATCACAGTTTGTTTTAAGAAATTACTTCCTTGGTTTTACTTTTAGTTTAATGGTGGCTGCTCTTCCTACGGCCCTCCTGTGTGGAAGGTTCTAAGAGGATACAGATATAAGTAACCCCATTTAATCATCATCCTTCTCATTATATTATTAAATAAATGCCATTATTACCCTTTCTCTTTTAATTTTAACATATAGAAACTCAGAATAAGAGACTTAACCACAGTGTTCAAAGTTAATCATGCTAATACCCGAAGCATCTAGAATATAATACCAAAATCTCTTACTCCAGAATGACTGCTCTCCAGTTTAAGAAAAAAAAAAATCACTGCTTTATACACTCACAAAAGCCTATATATAACATTAACAGTATAGCAGATCCTGTTCCTTATTTCATTTAGAAGTTATAGCCTTATTTGCTCAACAAGTTAGGGCACCTTTGTCCCTTCGCCTTTGCTTTCATTAGTTCAGACCTGGCTAAAATTTGCAAATATTCTAAAATTCTCCTGACTGCATTAAAGGAGTAGGCAGGTTCACAGAAAAGCTACAGAGATGCCTATACGGGCAGCTGCTAGCTTCAGCTCTACGTGAACAGAACTGATCAACCACAAAGGAATCTTAGCACCAGGTGCACAGAGTAGAGTGTATGGGTGGACTCTTGACAGGCATTTTGGTACACTTTATAGATTGTTCATCAGCATGTTTTTACGCCGTTTCATTTTGTAATCCTTCAGACCTCTCTGTCTTAAGTAGCTTATAAAGACTATTTGCTAGTGTCTGGGCATTAACATAACCAAAGATGCAAAAGATTGCTACAGTGAAAACCTTAAATCTCTGAAGAACGAGATTAAGGAAGACACTAGAAAATGGAAAGACCTCCCAAGCTCATGGATTAATAAAATTTAATGTTGTGAAAATGGCCATCCTACCAAAAGCAATTCACAGATTCAATGCAATACCAATCAAAATACTCATGACATTCTTCACAGAAATAGAAAAATAAATTCTAACATTCATATGGAAGCACCAAAGCCCCCATATAGCTAAAGTAATCCTAGCACAAAAAAATCAATATTTTTATGAAGAAAAGCATAGAATTTTGTTATCAGAGGTCATAGGGTACCATATGAAGTTTTCTGGATAAGTCTGCTCTGATTATCTTGGCAAATACGAGCATCTGCTCTGCTGTCTTGTATCAGCACAGAGACTCTTACCTTGTAATTCTTCCCCTACACACAGAATATCAGCTACTACACATTGGCTCCTTAAATGGCCAGAGACTTCTGAGGGTTCCATGACATTCCAAGATGATCTGTCCAGTTTTACACAGACATTGGCACCCTCTGGCCTTTGACCTCTCTGGCTTATCTGGCTGTCTCATAGCATCCTTTTAAGCCTTGATCCCTGGGTACTTCATAGGTGAGGATATCATACGTAACTTACGTCTCTGTCTAGGAAATGTTCACATATGGTTCTGGCTCCTTGGTGTTTCCATGTGATTTCTCAATTTCCCTTTCCTGTGCATCTTATATATTTCTCTCTGGGGTTTTGATCTATGAAGATTTGCCTTTGATTAAGAGGTCTGCTCCTTAAATGTCCTTTTTCAGTATTTCTATCAAGATCTGAGGTACCTCGGGTGACCCTACTTCTCTGGCATATTAAGTCTGACTATAAAATCCATTCTTTCTTTGATAGATGGCCTAATAAGCCTTTCCTATGTCTAGTTTCAATAGTTTTATAATACTGAATTATTTCTTTTCGTGGCTTTTCTCTCCCGTGTCTCCCCTACCTCACATAGGTTTTTATAATTAAATATAGTCAACTGTTTAGAACTGCATCTTGAAAACATGTGCCTTTTCACATCAAAAGACAAGGAAATGGGTTTTATAAATCAAAATACTGAGCTTAAAATACAAATTATAAAGCGGAAATAAAGGAATGTACACTGTGCTCACACAAGGATCATGTGAATACGTTTGTAAGTGGCAGAAAAAGAAATCTCAAGGTTAAACGCAGAAACACAGCTAGAAGAGATGTGAGCAGTTTCAGTGTCCTCCTAAGGTGTGTGTGCTCCCAGCAACAAATCTCACATGGTACAGTTGACAGAGGAATTCGCATAGATATAATTTGCATGTCTTCATGAGTTTTAAATGTTTTCATATTTCAGATAAACCTCCAAACAATGATAGTCCAATCCAGAAATACTACATAAGCTCTAAAGCAAAAAGAAAACAGGAAGACCTTTGCCTTACTATCAATAAAAATTTGGAAGAAATTTTAGACATTCTAATTTTCTATCATGCCCTATTTTCTTCTATAAATAGGAGAGTATTCTAGGAGTGTTCCCTTGAAGCACTTACATTCTTTCTGTGAGGAGCAAATTATAGCCATGGTCCAAGATGCCTTGAATTGGTATGACGTGCTACTGTAAAATTCAACCCAAACCAAAAGAAATTTGATGTTCCATTAGAGATTTACAATTTTAGACCTAACAGTTCTGTAAAGTCATTCCAAGGATGGCGTCTCCTCATTCTTCTGTTAAGGCACATTTCAAGCTGTTCTTCACTGTAATAGTGAAGTTGTAACATTTGACATTTTTATGTAGACAACTTAATTTAACCAATATAGTTTTCATTGAATTCAAACTGTTGATGTTATAGTAGGACACATTTATCAGTTAGAAGATGTTTTCTCAATCTCAGTTCTGTTTTTAGCAGCTGATCAGTATTCATTGGAACTGGACAGAGCCCTTCCTTTGATGGGGGCTGTCTCCTGGTTTGGAGGATGCATGTTCTCACAGCTACACCGGAGTGCAGTGTATGTTGATTTACAGATTTTGTAGCTGAAGGTATGTATTCGGCTATGCTCCATTACTCTGCATAGAGAAGAAACCATTTCCATTATAAAAGCAGGCTCATTTCAATTCCTCGAAGACGTAGGTTATGCAAGGGTCAGAGAGAGGTGCTACATTTCTGTAGGACTGTCTGACTTGTGATTTTTACTTACTTGCCTATCTGTGTGTCTCATAATGGAAAGAAACCCATTATACAAAACTGAAATTTACAAAATGAGAGATCAACATGTTGACTTTGTTTTTGTTACTCTCTAGAGTAAGAAATCTGCTCAAATAATGTTCATTGTGGTCGAGTGGTTAAAAGTATAGGGTTTGAAGTCTGCTGCTCCTTCAGCTGACCAAAAGCATTAATGCCTCTGGCCAGGAAGTCTTTGCCGGCATTCTCAAACTTTGTGAGCTTTAATTTCTGCAGCTGGAAAATTAGAGGAAAGTAATTGTGCCCACCTGTGAGAAGCTCATGAGATAATTCATGTCATACCATGCATTTATCCCATGGCCTGAAATAAAAGAAGCCCTCAGTAAAATAGACTTTACAACAGGAAAAAAGTTTTCCATTGTGAAATTCGCAAAAAATTCAGTTAAAAAGTAGAATTTAGCAAAGTATGTGCATGTGAAAATACATATATGTGCACGTTTATGTATTAGTGATTTATCTAGTGTTCGAGTTCAGGGTACTGTGATTAAATAGTACTTATAACGTTTGGTGGAAATGAGGCACACTTACAAAATCAATAGATGATGTACACATAGAATGTTAACAGTTTTATCTGGCTAATTATGTATTGCCAAGACCACTATTCAAATTCATTTTTATTCCCTGCACACCACTACTAACAGTAGACGCAGGTGACTTAGAAACATACTGAATGACACTATGAAACCATCTGGGCTGTCTTAAAATCACTGTGGGGTGGGCTGGAGAGATGGCACAGTTATTAAAGACTCAGGCTTACAATCAGAATCACCGTAGGTAACATGTAACATTTGTGTCAGAAAATTGATTGGCACCTCCTTACACCCACGAAACCCAGTCAGGGGGTGGCTTCCCTAAGAAGCAGGCTCAGAAGGCAATCTACCTTCCAAAAGTTTATGACATGGTGCGTTAGTTGCTTTATACATTACTGTCCCAAAATATCCTGACAAAAGCAACTTAAAGGATGGTTTATTTAGACTCATAGTTCCAGGGTACAGTCCTTCATGGCAGAGAAGTCCTAGCATCAAGAGCCTGAAGCAGTTAGTCACATTGCATCTGTGGTTGGAAGCAGAGAGCAATGAATTCCAATATTCACCTCACTTTTTCCTTTTTATTCAGTCTGGCAGTTAGGGTAGATCTTCCCACCTCAGTCAGCCTAATCTAGAAATTTCTTACAGAAATGTCAATAGATTTGTCACCAAAGTGATCTAGATCTTGTCAAGTTGACAACCAGTATAAACCATCACACAGAGTATCCACATGTTTAGTACCTGTGAGGAAGCTGAGGAAAGCAGGATGGGTCAGAGGAAGAAGTCAGGCTGTGATTCAAACGTGGACAAGACTCCAGTCATCCCCCTGGAGAGACCTGAAGATAGAATTATCCTTCAAAGTCTCTTGGGGTAAAGCGGTATCAATAGATTATTTGATACAAACATTACATGTTGCCTAGGGTGATTTTAAGACAGCCCCGATGGTTTCTATGTATGGTCCAGGATGTTTCTGGATGGACTATAGGGCTATTAGTAGCCCTGCGTGTACAGAATGAAAATGAAGTTGAATAGTGCCTTCGGTAATACATAGTAAGATAAAATTGTTAAAAATTCTGTGTCAGATTGGGACCAAAGTACCAGGAAGGGTTGCAGATGAACCTTTTCCTCCTGCCTACCCCAGTCATTGGATACAGGCTGCTCTCAGGAAAGGGAATTTGACTTTAGGCAAGGTGACTTTCCTTATCGTAAGGAATGTCCAGAAGGCCTGACAGCTGTGTACCTGTTATTAAGGAAGCAACTAGGATGTTCCTTGGTCCAGCTGAAGCTTTACGGTACAGCAAGAGGTCCATGAGCAAGCAGAGAATTAATTATTGTTGGGGACCATGCTTTGATTTGGCCTTAGTTATCTGATTTCAACTTTTCTCTAGTTTTTCTTCCTCCATTTTCCCTGTCATCCACTCTTCACCATTCATTGTCTGGAGTTTATTGAACTATACCTGGTGCACAGTGAAGAGCCCTTAGACTAAGTGTATAATTTGGGGATTTGTGCCTGTAGGCACCCTGTGAGGCCATCACCAGCATCAAGTTATTTCTGTTGCAAACTTTCTTTGTTTCCTCTTTAATCCATCCCTTTCTCGGAAACCCCTCCTCCCACCCCAATATCACTGAACTGCTTCATCCAGTAAAGTATTCACTTTTTAGAACTATATTTACATGGAATTGATAGCACTCTAATGAGAGCTGGAAATAAAAAGGCCTAGGAAGATTCTCTTCCTTTTCAAAGACTCTCTTTGTACATGCAGAGAAAGGCTAGACACCCAAGAGGGTGAAGAAGGTGAGTTTCGGAATTAGAAACTCACCACTTGAAATCCTACTGTCCCTTGCTATCTTATGTGATGATAATCATATTATTTAAGTTGTCAGACCCTTTTTTTCTCATTTTAAGCATGAGGATAATAATTGAACCTCCTCAGAAGGTTGGCACAAAGATTACATTAAGGGATGAAGAGATGCTGGCAGTCACACCCATCTCATCATAATGGTCCAATAAATTATTGTTTGTGATGATGTTTTTATTGTAATAAATGGTGGTTTAAAAAGTTTAAGGGTCCTTTTTTGGGTCAAACAAAAGATACCTCACCCAAGAGAAAAGTTTGTTACTGTGTGATGTGGACATGTGAGACTCTGCCACAAAATCTGAAGACACTGGGTTTCCATCCTTCCAGGGCCTTAAACTCTAAGGTATGTTCTAATACTCACCTTGCTAGATTCCTCAACATTCATTAAGTGGTCACTTTCTTGAAGCACCCTTCCAGTTCCTCATCCTCCCAAGTTTCTTTCCATGTCTCCAGTCGGTCCTTGAGAATATCCTAGTTGACGCATCTCACTGTCTACCTATCCAATACTAGAGTTTTTCAAGGGGTCAGCCCTAGGACCTCTTCTCTCTTCACATTCAGTTTTTTCTTGCCTGTGGGTTCAGCTGTCAACTCTACCATGATGTTTCCCAAGCAAACTCCCATGACCTACCTGTCTCTTCTTTGGAGATCCATCCTATCTGCCATTCTGATGAACATCTCATAGACAAAGGCAGTTCAGGTTTTACATCTAAACCAAAGGAACTGCTGTTTCCTCTCCCTGCCCCTTAACTTGTTCACTGTATATATATCCCGTGTTAGCCCTTAGGGTTTATTCCCAGAGTGATTAAACAGGGTCACACTTGACAGCCCCTTCCATGTAACTTTAGATACTTAATTTCTCACCAATCATTCTGGCTCTGTATGCATAGTCTCTCCTTACAGCTCACCTTCCTATCAGTACCTCTTCTAGCAGAAGATACCATGATCTATGAGCTCAACAAAAATTCCAGTTTCCTAAGTAGTTTCCTTTACTTCCAAACATTACCTAGATCCTCAATGGAGAGTAATTGATATAGGAAGCCAGAAAAAAATTGAATATAAATTTCATCATGTCAGTCCCCTATATTGACTCTCCATTGCCTTCACAGTAAATAATAATATCCTTGATTTGTCTCTAGACCATGAATGATCTTGCCTTGGTCTGTCACTCCATCCTCACCTCAAGTCCAAGACCTTCATGTGACACACTCACTGGCTTTCTCGACTTTAGTTGAAGCTCGTCTTCTGAGAACATTCCTTTTCTCCTTCCTCAGAATCTCTTACCTTAACTCCTCTGCTGTCTCATTCTTCAGATGCAGCTGAAAAGCACATTCTTCAAATTTACTTTTACCACATTTTATTCCAATTTAGCATTCCGCTATTCCCATGAAAATCACTGTATTTGTTTCTTTCCTTAAAACACTGTGTTTATCTGAGTGGTCTTTAAAAATGTTTTCTCCATCAAATTGTAAATGTGAATAGAGACTGTATGGATTGTATTCAGTGCATATACTCAGCACCTGGCCTAATGATTGACACATTGATTATTGAAGAAGTCTGTAATTAAGCAGGCACAGCCTTCTTTAGAGTGGCACCATGGTTTATGTCTTTGCTCTGACATTTGCTAGTCATGCAACATCAGATGGGTCTATTTTCTCCTCTTTTCTGGGTCTATTTTCTTAACTATAGAATGGGGGTGATGTTACTTCTTTTCCTTTTCTCACAAAGCCATTCATTTACCCAGCAAAACTTTAATGAATGCCCACCAACTCCTGAGCAGTTGAGCTGCTGAATTAAATGCACCGCACATTTTCCTCAGCCCAGAGTTGAAAAGAAAAAATGAACATGTGAACAAATTTCATGATTGTCAAACAGTAAATGTAATGACAAAACCTATACAAGGTCTACTGTTATGAAATGTGTAATTTGAAATAAACATATTGAATTAGGTGCTGTGCTAGGTATGTCCAAATGTACTATTTCATTTACCTTTCACATTGAAACCTCAAAACAATTAAAATTAGTGCCATTTTTCAGATGAGGAAGAATTAGCAGCATTTAGGAAATTACTCCAGTTCATACAGCCAGCCTGTGCAGGTACCAGGCTTTATACCCAGGCTTTCTTCTCTAAAGTCATATCTATTAGAAAACAAAGCAAGACAAAAACATGGCTAAATACAAAAATGAAAATAAGATTGAAATAAGGTAATGCAGTGACCATTTGGGTCTTCTCTGACAGTTACACTAGAGTTAGTGTTCTAGAACAAAACATCTCCTACCTCCAAAACTTTCAAAGCATTGTTTACCATAAGTACAAGCAAGAAAGGTATACATTACAACCATCAATAAACTCACTCCATAATGATCATAAACAGTAATAAAAATGAATCCAAAGTAAGTTGAATAAAAGAAGTTGATAAAAGAAAAAAAGTGGCGTTCTTTGGTATAATTTCCACATGGATTTGGCTTTAAAATGCTGAAATTGAATTAATTCGTTCATTTTTCTAATAATAATTAAACTTTAGTCAATTTTCACTACTCTTCTATTCATAGGACCCTTTAAGTTAAATCTCTCTTAAAGTGCTCTGTTGTCTGCGTGGAGGTGTCCAAGATCAAAAACGGGGGAGGTTTTGCTTCAGGAACTTAATTGAAATCCTGTTCTGCTATTTGTGTGCTTTCTCTTTTAACTATGTACATCTCCATGAGCATCATTACCCTCTTTAAGATGGAAGATAAGCATTTGTCCTATGGTGGTGTCATGGTTTAAACTAGGTTGAAATGGTCAAAAAGTTTCTGACACAGACTTCTGTGTTGGTTTGCCTCCCTGTCCACCCATGTCCTATAACTTTGAATGCTGAGGATGTCTGCCTTTTGGGTTAGCATTTTCAGAAGCAGTTGGTTAAAAGCAAATTCTAGATCAGTCGTTCTTCACTCAGGGCAACTTTGCCTTCCATCAAACTTTTGCCAAGAATTTGGAGACATTTTTAATTGACATACCTGGGAAGACATTGTTAGATGAGAAACCAGAGATGTTGTAGAGCATCCTGCAATACACAGGACAGCCTGGTTCCGCAACACAGACCCATCCCCAAGAGTCAACAGCTCTGCATATCATGAAGACTTTTGAAATTTTATGTTAGAAAAATAAAATTTCTTTTTCCTTTTCAGCCTTCCTTTTTGTGAAAGGTTTCCCAGTATCAGGATACCATCCAACATAGCTCACCGTAGTGTCTAGGGTGACCCTTTACCTTTCCTTAGGTCAGTTTCCTAAAGGAAGCAACAATACCTTTATCCTCCTGACTACAGTGAACAGAGCTGGGAAGGAGACAGTGTCATATCATTCCACTTTTTCCAGTGAAGAAAAGAAAGTGGAGCGAGGTGAAGTATTGACGCAATCGTTGCGTAGCCAAACACTGGATGATACTGCACAAGACTAGCCCTGGTCTCCAAACTCGAGATCTCTTTTTTTGTTAGAGTTTTATAATACTAGATATAGAGTTTTATAATACATGGTCTTCAGAGTTACCAGTACAGAGTCTTGTCACACAGTTTGACTACTAACTTGCTGATCTTATGTAGGCTCTGTGAAAGCAAGAACACTTTCCATCTCTCCTGTTGTATGTATGGGAAGCTAGACTAACACTCATTTGCTAATCCCTATGTCCTAGTTCCTTTCTATTGCTGGGATAAAACACTGGCCATATCAGCTTGGGGAGGAAAGGGTTTATTTCATCTTGCATTTCATCTGACAGTCCATCTTTGTGGGAACTCCAGGTAGAAATCTGGAGTAGGAACTGAAGCAGAGACCATGGAGGAATACTGCTTGCTGGCTTGCTTCTGTGGCTTGCTCTGCTTCATTTCTTATATAGCCCAGGCCCATTCTCTCAGGGATGGTACCCCCCACAGTAGGCTGTGTCCTCCTATATCAATCAGTAATTAAGAAAATGCCTCACAGACATGGCCACAGGCCAATCCAGTGAAGGAAATTCCTCAGTTGGAGTTCCCTCTTCTCAGGTGACTCTAATTTGTATCAAGTTGACAAAAATCTAGCCAGTATACCACACCCTAATGCTAATAAAATTAAGTATCCAGAAATCTATGGAGGGCTGTAGAAACAACTTAGTTGATAAAGTGCTTGCCTTGTATATGAACAACTGAGCTCAGTAGTTCATTCCTAAGAACCCATGTTTTTAAAAAAAGCTAGGCTTGGTAACACACACTAGTAATCCCAGTACTGGGGAGGTAGAGACAGGCAAATCCTTGGTGTTTGTCAGTCATCTTATCTAGGCTACTTGATTAGTTTCAGGCAAGTAACAGACTCTTTCTCAAAAGAAAGTGGACACCATCTGAGGGACAATACCTGACCTTGATGTGCAGGTGACACATGTGCATACACCTACACATGGACATACACATGAACATGCACACATACACAAGTCTAAGGTAAAACAAATCTCTCGATTTTAAAGAAAGTCAAAATTGGTTTGCAATATCTATTTAAATATAATTTTGGCTGTGAGCCATATTTCAAATTAATTCATGTACAGGATCCAGTGTGCACCATACCTATTCTTTTTGCTGTACAAAAGCTATATGTGTTTGCCTCTTATAGACATGCACATGAATAGAATATGGAGGAGGAGAGAGGGTGTTTGTCAATAGAATTCTCACTTGCTTCTCACTAATTAATTTTAAAAGATGCCAAGCGCACATGGCATTGCTCACTTGGTGACACTCGATAACAGAGACTCCCAGAACAAAGCATTTGAATGCTGACAAATGAAATCAAACCCAGGAGGAGGTTTGACTTACCTATCAAAACCAGGAAAGGCCTTGGAGGTTGTTTATTGTATCATAAATCTTCAGTTTATAGTCTCCATTAGGTTGGTATGAGACTTCTTTGCTTAAAAAATGTGCTTGGAGGTACAAGAGAAGGAATTACTGAATCTTCACAGAGACTAAATAAAACTCCCAAACACAATGTTTAGATTTTTTTAATTGAATTTTGGAGGGGATTTGGTAACTATATCTACACTTAACAAAATAAAAGTATTCAACCTTTCATTCACTATTGGGAAGCTAGGTGTGCTTGATTAAAGGGCTAAAAATAACAAAGGACCACATTTTTACTCAATTTGGAAGATACCATAATGTAATTGCTTTCTGAATTTATATTTTAGATGGGAATTAATGTTATTCCAATTTCCTCCTATTACCATCATCAGCACCTGAATATAGTCAGCCAAAGAGGAAGATTGTCTAAAACAAGCTTTTTACCTAAGACTGGTTAAAAAAAATCAATATGCAGTTCCCATCAGTCTGGTAAATTACTTACAGTAACCACAGTGCAAATTTCCATTAACCCTTCTCTTCCTCAGCCCAGAGAAGGGTGTCCAATGTGCAATTAGTGGGCAATCATTCTGAATCTCACCAAGTGAGAGACCAGACTAGGCAATGGGTTGATAGGTAGATGTGAAAGAAGATGGATTGGGCTTGGAACATTTTGCTTGCTTTCTTGCCAGGAAATGATGTAATGACTTGGCTGACCTATGAGTCCTTGCTACCTCTACTATTGGGTGTTTTAAAGTTGCCTTTAAGAAATAAGGGACATTGGGCCAGGGGTTAGGAAGATGAATTTGCAGTACATTGTAGGCTATAAAAAAACTCAAAGGATGGGGCTAGAGGATGGCTCAGCAGTTAACAGCACTAGCTGCTCTTGCAGAGGACCTAGATTCTGTTCCCCAGCAGCCACACGGTAGCTAACAACTGGCTCTAACTCCAGTTCCAGGCGATCTGACGCCTTCTGGCTCCCATGGGCATTTGCACACACAGGTGCACTTATATGCATGCAGGCAAAACATACAAACATGTAAAAATAAATAAACAAATAAATAAAATATATTTTTTTAGCTCAGAGGATTAATCCTTAATTACTGTTGGTCACAGCTGGCTCTTAGGATGCATTATATAAAGTGCAGTAGCAGAGCTTAGATGCCATTCCTGTAGTCACCAGAAACTCTTGAGGACAAAACCATCCAAAGAATTCTTCTCCACTGAGCAGGAGGAGCATCATGAGGGAAGGGGAAGGACAGTGGAGTGTCAGATACTGAAAGTGCCAACTTGGGAACTAAATATGACCCATATTTATGATTTCTTTGTCTCTGGTAGTATGGAAAACTGGGAGATTTCATAACCCCTGAGTTTTCAGGTGTTTGTAACTTAAAACAGAAGTAGCAACATTCGGCCCATATTCTAGCTGTACTTCTACAGAGCAAAAAAGGGAGCTAAAATAGTCTATTTTTAGAGCGAAATCAAACTATCCAGCCCACGACAGTCCACCTAATCTCTGGTCCCTTAGAGAAGTTCTTGTCACACAATTACATTATCCTGACAAGCACAGCATTTGAGTTTGTGACCTCTGGAATAATTGGATAACGTGGACAGGACCATCTGAGTACATGAAACAGAAGTATACAGTCAAATGTAAGGTGTATTCCAAATACATTCTAAAGACTAATAATTAAAATGCCAATATTTCCCAATGACAAACTAGTATGAAACAAATTAGGCTCTTATTTCTATTCATCTACACTAGATGCACTTTCTTGAGATGTGGTCGGGGGTGCAGTTCAGTGGTTCAGCTGACAACACCACATAAAATATGACCTGCCACTCATGATCCAACCAGCTCAGCTCCCCCGCCCCAACATATATTGACTTTTGTAACTGAAAAACTCAAGGTGTCTGACCTCAGGCAAGGCTGCATTCCGGAAATCAAATAATATTGTCTTCCTCCCTCCTCTACCTCCTTCCTCTAAACTCATATTTCTCCTTTACTTTCTCAGCTCTGCTCACTGTTGACTTAATTCCCTAGCCAATTCTCTACATATGACAACAAAGACAGTCACTAACAGCAAGTCCAGCATTAGATTATACCTTGGGACATGGTCCAAGAGGAAAGAGAACTTTTCTTTGAAGCAACCAGAACAATTTCAGTAAAGAGCTTGTATTTATTTTGTGTGGGTCCCATACACACGATATTCATTTAACAAATATTTCTTTAGTGGCTGCAGGGAGTCAGGCTCTGGCTGGGGACTTGAAAATGCCAGAAGAGCCCTGTACTCACAGTTGCAGTGTAGGAGAAAAATAGGAAATAAATAAAAGATAAACACAATAATCAAAAAAGTGATCTAGTACTTCAGAGCTGAAAAGTTATACAGGGGAATTCTTTTTTTAATCATCAAAAGTTTCCCCAAAGGGAGAAGAGCAGTTCCCAAAAGATGAAAGAGAGGTTCTTTTTACCAGTGACAGACAGGGAGCACATAAACAACAGCAGGATACTCATGATTGCAGTCTGCAGTGGGTAGTTTGACTGTCACAAGCATCAACTCTTCATCTCATATGTTCCCCTCTGCTGTAGGAGGAAAAAAGAGGAAGGCTGAGCCTAAGGGCTGCCTGAGAGGCACAGAAACCCACCCCTCCCTCCCTCCCTCCCTCCCTCCATCCATCCCTGCTTTCCTTCCTTCCTTCCTTCTTTCCTTCCCACTCTTTGTACCTAAAATCTCAGAGCTTCTTGGAGCCTCTAAATGCGCCTTTCTGGCTTTCACATCCCATGTCCTATGCCTTAGATGCCTTTCTTCCTCCTATTTACCTTCCTGACTTTTGTCTTTTGTTCAAAGTCCCCTGAAATATCATTAGGTGTCGCTTCCTTGGGATTGCAAAGACCTAGTATTTATGTCTCTGATAGGACATAAATATCATATCTCTGATAGATGGACAAGTTCAGTCTCTGATACATATGTAGTCTGTGATAAAGGAGTTTATGCATCTGTTTAATAGCTGCTATCAAGGACGACTCCATCCTCTGTCACTCTCTTCCAAATTAAAACCTTTGTGTGTGGTGCTGTTGTGTTCATATTCCCATTTGCCTCATGTCTCAGAAATGGTGATCTTTCTGAGATCCTTCATCTCATCTGCCTGAGTCCCTGAGCAAGAACTAGCAGATTTGGTTTTAGGGAGAATGTGAGGTACAGGTGAAGAATTCCCCAGTGGCAGGGAGATGCTTAGCAGCATGGCTTCTGCCAACATTTGTGTCCCAGATCTGCAGCTTATTTATAAGACATAGGACCTTTAGGTGTTTTATAGCTCTTAATTATCCAAGGATAATCATCATAGTGTCATATAAACATTAAAAATGAGATAATCTATGTAAAGCTCTTAGGACTAGGTTTAACACATAATAACAGCTCAGTAAATGTTTGCTATTGTTACCACTTTTACATGAAGAACAGAGGATTAAGGGAGTATGATGGTGCCCGCATTGCACCATCACAGCCATTCCAAGTTACTAAGGATGTATGTATATTTCATGTGATCATCACAGTTAGTCTATGAAATAGTATACTTTTCATCCACATGTCAAAAATGAGGAAGCTGAGACTCAGATCAGATTTTCTTGGCTATGAATCCGTAACTATTAGGTTTCAATTCCATGCTTTTATGATTTTTACATTTCTCCTTATTTCTTGGTTCCACATATTTCAATTTTGGAGTAATGGTACAAATGGAGAAACACAGGCTTGAACTCTTGGGTGATGGTTCAATGATGACCACTCTAGTGCTCAGGCTGAACAGGGGGCCGAGGTAGACCTAGGGCCATCTGCTTAGTACACAACACAGACCTAGGAGTGAATTTGAGCTAACTCAGTACACAGTGGCCATTTGTTTGGAGACTTTCCAGTGTATCATTTCCAGAAGAAAGGATACCCTGTAATTCAGTGCACTTGCCAGGAAAACTGGCAGCCCTCCCCCTTTACCAACCAACTACAGTGGCACTGAGAAATCTTTTAGGAATGGAGCTGAACCCTCACTCTGCCCTCCTACAATAGGGATGGAGCTGAACCCAAACTCTATCCTCCTATAACAGGGATGGAGCTGAACCCAAACTCTATCCTCCTATAACAGAGATGGAGCTGAACCCTCACTCTGCCCTCCTACCGTAGGGATGGAGCTGAACCCATACTCTGTCCTCCTATAACAGGAATGGAGCTGAATCCTCACTCTGCCCTCCTAAGTAGGGACGGAGCTGAACCCATACTCTGTCCGCCTATAACAGGGATGGAGCTGAACCCTCACTCTGCCCTCCTACAGTAGGGATGGAGCTGAACCCATACTCTACCTCCTATAACGGGGATGGGGCTGAACCCTCACTCTGACCTCCTACAATAAGATAGAGCTGAATCCTCTGTCCTCCTACAGTGGGAATAGAGTTGCCCTCCTAGAGCCCACTTTGTCATTTCATTTACACCTACAACTTGCGGTCATTATTTTGAATGTGATGATATCTGTCGTACTTGTCTAAGAAGTCAAAGGACACCAAGAACCAGATTGGACTTGAAGGCCAGAGACATGTCCAGACCTGAGTCTCCACCTCATCTCCTGTGTGGCTTTCTCAAGTCATTCTCACTAAGCCTCACTTCAGATTCCTTTGAGCTTTAGTTTTCCAAATCAAAACCATGCTAAGACAGTGGGTCCTTATACGTGGGACTTGTCATCGTTATCTCATTAACAGAGGTCTTCCCAGATGTGACTAAATGCGGATGAAGGGCAAGATTATGGCAATGTGGCCACAAGCAGAGGAAGGCTGGCGGAGCCTGAAGTGCTGGCAACTATATTTTGTCTCTGGTAGCGTCTGTGGCACTGCATTTAGTTTTAGCCCAGTGAGACTGACGTTAAGCTTCTGGCTTCCAGATCACTGGGGAATAAATTTCTGTTGTCACAAGCTCCCATAGTTCTGGTAATATGCTGTAACAACTAGAGGAAACTAATAAAATTTTTCTACAATCCAGTTCTCTACCCATATTTGTT
>NW_008342276.1:3525611-3561529 GCF_000622305.1 Nannospalax galili | reverse complement strand
AGTGCACATACATGTGTGTACTTATAATATATGTCTGTGTATATGCTTTTATTGATATAAGAAATTAGCTCATGTAGTTATGGAAGTTGGCAAATCCAAAATCTGTAAAGTTATTGTCCTTGTTTGAGTCTTAAAGCTTTTAGCTACTATACAATATAGAAAGAAATCTGCCTTACCCATTCTATCAATAAAACATCCAATGTCACCCAGGAACACTCAGAATAATATGTAACTAAATATCTGAGTACCCATGGCCCAGTCAAGGTGGCTTATAAAGCTAACCATCATACCTTCCCTTATGGAGTTGTTCTTCTAGAGAGTGACACACAATAATGACTGTATGGACAGATTCAAGCTTCAAATGCAGCAAAACTCTATATAATTTTCCAAGGTTGCTACCAGAACACCAGACCCAGGTTTCTGCTGTGTGAACATCCTTGCTGAGTCAGCCCTGGCCTGAGTTGAGGTATATTGGTAACATTTTTAACACTGACAACATCTGATCTGGCTAGTCAGTATAGAGCTCGAGTTGGAAGAGATAACTCTTATTTCTCTAGCTTATACTATAATATGCAGTGCTCACCTTATGCTTGTTAACTGAGAGCTTTGGGGATTTGAGGAGAGTATTAAAAGAAAAAGAGTATTCAGGGAAAAAAGAAGATATTTTAATTATCTTCCGTTTTTAGTTTTTACCCATTTCATTACCTCTCCAGATCCCAGATGTTTACCAAAGATAAAATAACAGGAACCAAGATCATGATTTCCTGTCTCCATCACATCCTCTTCTAGAGCAGTGACTCAGTTTCCTGCTTATAAAAGGGGCCACCCGCCATTGCTAGCTCAGGTTAAAAACTGAGGTTCTCCTTTTACACTACTTCTAGGAATTGTAAAGTCCTAAAAATAGAGCCAGGATCCTTACCACTTCTTCCCTTCCACCCCACCCTATGGCATCATCACTTCCTGCTTTGCTTTATGTGGTAATTTACTGACTTTTCTTCAGGTCCCTATACTTACCTCCCAACCCCCAGTCAACTCTCTGCATAGAGACCAAAGAGATTCAGTGAATACCTGGCATGATGCCCAACTTACCTTTGTTCAAAACTATCCATCCTCCACATACCATCCACAGTCCCTCCCCAGGCTGGGAGGTCCTGTTTAACTGTGCCCCAACCTCCTCTCAGACCATTTCTGACCAGTGTCTTATCGTCTCCAATCTGCCTCAGTGACACTCACCAGTCCTCTAACTCCCTTGACACTTCTGTTGTCTTTCTCCCATTTTCCAGTGTCACCTCTTCAGAGAAGCCTTTCCTCACTACCCAAACTACAGCAGCTCCTGTCTTTCCAGGAGGGGTCTTGACCCACCCCCACTTCTACTTATATTCAGAGCACTGTCTGCCATCATGGCTCTGTCTGTACCACTAGATCAGTGCTCAGTCTATTTGCATATTGTCTTCCTCATACTGAACTGTGAGATTTTCAACTAGTAGCAAATTGACAGAAGTGGTTGATGAAAGAAAAAAGTGAACAGAGTAAGAAGAATGAAGGGCTTCAGGCTTCTCTCCACCCCAGGAGTCTGAGTCTGTAAAGGGCCCAGCAGCCTATAACAGGCCAGTTTGGAATCGGAAAACTGATCTGGTGCTTTTTGGGGATTGAGTTGAATTTTTAATTCCTAAATCCCTTTGTGGGAACAGGTAACTACAGAACAAGGTGGCCAGAACAAACAAGTGTACCTCTGTTGTTTGTCTATAGTACCAGCATCCTTCTCCATCCACCTGGTTACTGGGCTTATGAAAGCCCTTGCTTTATCCAGTACTTCTTATCCAACTAACTCTAAATTCCATAAGTCCTATGTTAGTCCTTCCTGAGGCTCAGTCTGGGTGAGGTCACCCATATTGGCCCTGTCATACCCTTTATCACATACCTGCAGGCATTTATCATTACCCACCTGCCCTGTCAATCCAAAGCATCAAGGTAACCTTGTCTCCCTTTCCTGTTTGTTTGTTAGACCCAGATGATGCTCCCAATAAGTGCTCAACTAATACTAGTTGATAAGACATTGCATTTTTATGGTAGACAATAAGCATTAATAATATGTTTTTTAAAAAAATATGTAATTTATGATTGTCAGTGTAACACCTCCCTGATCAATACATGGGAAAGAGTATCGTATATACTTGGAGATTCTTTTATTTTGTGAACAGCATGAAAAGTAGGAAAGGAGATTGCTGTGACATTTGCCATAGAAATTATTTAATTATCGGAAAACCTTTCAGAACCACTAGTCCAGACTGTACTGCAGAAAATATTCAGGAAAACAGGGCATCAGATTTTGCTCATGGGACTCCCAATATGCAGATCATGGTCTTTTCTATAAATTATTTTATCAAGAACTTCTTTTGTGCATTTTACTCTTGATCTTTCTTCCTGAACTCTAAGCCTTTCAGTTTTCAACCAAGGAAGATAAAACACAACTAAAGGTAATGGGAAGAATTAGGGAAAACACTAGTGTTTCAAAATATTAATTTCTTCATTTCCAATTATAATATGGAAATAAAAACATCTAATTTCAGGATTTGAGTATATCTATTTACACAACTGCATACTTAAAAATGATATCATAGTCAGAAAGCACACAAACTTTGATCAGTGACAGAGTTTGTAAACCCTATATTCAAATCTTACACAATTAACCTACCAAATGGAAGTGAAAGTGTAGGAGGCTTTCTTTGGCCAGTCACATGTATGTTTGTAAAAGCTGAAACTAGATCTTTTCAGGAAGCAGTCAAGCAAAGAAACATTGACCTAGGTGTGTAGGAATTAAACCGTCTAACTTATGAACATGTTGCTCTAATCAGGGCCAAGCCAACTTCTCAAGACTGAAGCCACCATGTGTCTTCCCAAGGCTGCAACAGCTGTCACTGTGACTGTCACAGCTTATGAAATGACAGCTCAAATGATTGGAGACAAAGAGGCAGGGGAGCAAGCTATGTTTGGGGATTGGGAAGGATATAGATTGCCTGAGCTTAAGATAGTGTTTTATGCCATTATAAATTTATTGTTGCTATCAAGAGCTAAATCTGTTATTTGAAAGCCAGTTATGAATATAGGTCACACCCATGCCCCATCCTTTGTGATCTTAGATTGGGCAGGATGTTACATTACAAAGCAAGACTCTCCTGAAACCCAGGACTTCAGGTCACTACTCCTGGGCTAGCCTTTGCTCTCTACTCTTCATTATGGCTACAACAAATGTTATACGTGGTCAGATTTGAGTGGATGTTGCCAGATTGTTGGCCTCTTATCCAAAGAATTGAAACAAGGCCTTACACAAATTTGGAAAAGAAGCAAGATAACTTTATTTAGATAAACACATGAGTGTGGAGACTCAAGGGCCCCAAATATTGTTCAAGGATTCCTGTTATTAAGGGACATAGTTTGGGTGGTTTTCTATTTTGATTAATAGATAAGGTTATATGATCATGTCTCTACTGTGTGTGTTCCTTCCCATAATGCACCTTCTTTTAATCATAGTCATGCATACTTATGCATAGTCATAAAGGGGTAAGTAGGGATTCTCCCAAAAAGATTACTACAGGACACAATTTTGCCCTACTGCATCAGTACCTAAAACCAGTTCAGACCAGATTGGCCCTTCCATTCTTCATACCTGGATACATTGGAGATACATTTGAGTGTGGAAATTGTCTAAATTTGATTGTTACCAGGGGTGAGGAAACTTATACTGTTGTTCAGAATTGAGAGTATGTGTAGCTCAATGCAGATGGGGATTGAAGGGGTTCTCGGGTTGCTAAGTGTATTGTTTGAAGAGGGGTATGTGTACATAGTGCTTGCAGAGGAAGGAATTGGGCTACCAAGTGTATTATAAAGGGGTTGCATAATCCAAAACCAAATGGGAGACCCAAGTTAAACTATCTCCTCTGCTTTACTGCCTCATAGAAATTTAGAAAGGAAAGGAAATCTGGAATCACCTATTTGAGTTCTTAAACCCATGTTAATATCAGTCACAAGGCCAGTTGTTGCTGTAACAAACTTAAGGGCTTAAAAGTTTATTGTCTTACTATTGTGAAAGTCACAAGTCCAAAATGGGTAGCTAGGGCTCAAAATAAGATAGTGGTAGAATGGTAATTGGGGTGTATAGGAAAGAAGCGGTTTTAGGGTCTTTGTCAGCTTCTAGAAGCTACTGGTACTCAGAGGTTTGTTGTCAGTAGTTCACTCTGACACGTGCTTCTGTTGCCGTGTGCTCTCGGTATCTAGCTTTTCATAACTTTGTGGTTAGACTGGTTGAGCTGCCTGGGTGATACAGGGAACTCTCCCATCTCAGGGTCTTTACCTTGCTCACCTTTGCAAAGTGTGCTTGATCATGCGGGGTAACAAATATACAGATTCCAGAGATTCTACTGACACCTTTGAGCTATTACTTTACCTGCTGAAGAAGGGATTAGAGTAACTTGGCTGTGTCTGTCCTCTCCTTTCTTTTCCATGGTCACCTGGCTCAGCTTGTGGTGCCAAGCCTGAGCTATAGTTATGAGGATTCCTCTTTCAGCTATAGATCCCACAGACGTTGCAAGGCCACTACTCACCAACACACACACACACACACACACACACACACACACACACACATACCACTAAACTCAATTCCTTGACCAATGATGGTCCAGGGTCATGTCATCAGTATCCCATCCAGCATCACTGCCTACCCTTCCCACCTTACTTCTGGGTATATGGTTGTGGAGAAATCGCATGTCACAGTATATGGCCCTTTTCTTAGTGGAAGAGTTCATGTTGCTAATTCTTGCCAAGCAGCCCATTAATGAGATGAGATCCTCAAACACTTCTTTACCTCTGGTTTTATAATCAACTGTGTTCAAAATAGGTACACTTGCAGTCAAAATAAAGCAGACTAAAGCTGGGCATGGTGGGGCCATTCCTCCAATCCTTGCACTTGAAAGGTTTGGACATGTGGGTTTTAAGTTTAAAGCCAACCTGAGCTACTTGAGAGACCCTATCTCAAGACAAATATTTTTATAAATGAAGGATAAGCCAGAAATGAATTTGTTGTAGCCGCTATATGCAGCACATAGCCTAGCTGATCTTGACTGGTGCTCTATGCAAGGGTTAGAGGGAAGGAAAGGCAAAGAGTAGATAGCATCTACTGCTCCTGGCTGCTTCTCTCCATCCACCTGTGTGTATTCACAGGCTACATATTCATAGGCTTTCTTGTTCCTGTGATAGAAATACCCATTAACTTCACCTTCTAGTTGTTAGGTTTCTTTTCTAAGGTGGAATTTCCTTTTTTGTTATAGAAGCAAAGTTGGAGTTTGGTAAGAAGAAATTCTGATGTAGGATCTAAGCATGGATATTAGGGAAGAAAAAGAAAGATGTTTAGGAGAATAACTACACACACCCAGGACATGGGTGTGGGCTTCTCAGTGTTTAGTTACTGAAGTCTGTGTAACACTGCACCCACAGACATCCCATTGATCACAAGCAGCAGGCTCTGTCTCTTCCTCACCATAAAAATGAGAAGAGATCTGCAGGTGTGATGCTAAGGATGTGGAAATAGAGTAAAAGATTGGTCTCTTGTAGTAAATCCTAGGAATGGAAGTATGCTTATTTCAAGGTAAACAGAGTAGGGAAGTATTTGGTATCATAGAAATCAAGGTAGACAAAAAGCGTGCAGACATCTGGGGGCAAGAAAGGAGCTGAAAGGAGGCTGTACTGAGCTGTCAAGACCCAGGTGTGTGGCATCCTAAGCACTTGGGTTTCTTATTTAGCCAGCCTGCATTGCCCTCATCATTTCTCTGGTCTTACCTCCACTTTGTAGATCCTTCGCCCTTGACCAGTGTTAGAATGGAACCAGAAGGCTGGATTCCTGCAGATTAAAATCTGACCTTAAGTGTGTGTTTCACAAAAATACAGCTGTTGCTAGAGTTTTGTAAACATAGAGCATCGAGTTCTGCAGCTAGGGTGTCAGTAAGGGACTCCATTGGCCAGCATGAAAACCCAATGAAGAGCACTGTTGCCTTGGAAACCTGCAATTGGCAACCCAAATAGGCAAGTTAAAAGCTGGCTATTTTATCTATCTCATTGTACTGAGGATCACCACTCTTACATAAAATCAGGGCTCTCAGGGCTATGTTGATGGTTCAGCAGTTAAGCACACTGGCTGTTGTAGAAGAGGACTTGGATTCGATTCCCAGCACCCACATGCTAGCTAACAACCATCTATCACTCCAGTTCCTGGAGGTATAACACCATCTTCTGACCTCCTCCAGCATTGCACAATTGAAGTGCACTTATATACATGCAGGCAATACGCTCATACACATAAAATAAAAATAATAAAATATTTTCTTAAAAGAAAAAAAAATCAGGGCTCCCTTTTATATATGTGGATTTTCTCTATGCAAATTTCCAGTCCTGTCAGCAAGGAACATTGGACCCTCTGTTCTAAAGCATTTGTACTTAGTTGTAAACTTCTCTTACGAAGAGCCCAGCTAAAATCAAGATGGAAGTCCTTCTCCAGGCCCTTGCTCATTTGCTTCTCTATTTCTTAAACCCCTGCAGGGCGAGCGCTGCTGAGACTCACCGACAAGAAGCTAGAGCGTATGGGGATCAGCCAGGAGAACCTGAGACAGCACATCCTGCAGCAGGTGCTCCAGTTGAAGGTGCGGGAAGAAGTCAGAAACCTGCAGTTACTCACACAAGGTAGCCTGCTTACTCCTGGTGGGTGGTGGGTGGGTGCATGGGGACATGAAGAGACAGAAAACCATATCAATCGCAACAGAGGGGAGCCAAGTAGAGTTTCATATTGATTCCTCACAAAACTTCTCACATTAAAAAAGTATGTAGCTTTATGGGGCTGGAGATATGGCTCAGCGGTTAAGAACACTGTTCTTGCAGAAGACCCAGCACCCACATGGCAGCTAACAACTGTCTATAACTTTAGTTCCAGGGGATTCGACAGCCTCTTCTGTCTTCTGCCAGCATTGTATGACTCGGGTGCACTTACCTACATGCATACACTTAAAAAATATAGTAAATTAAAAAAAAAAAGTATGTAGCTTTAAAGACCACTTCCCTCCTAAAACTTTTCTTTTTTATTGCTCGCTAGAGAAAACGATACATGAATAAGTAACGGATGAGCAAACAGAATCACTGGTGCTAACTTCAAGGTTATCACATAAAGCTACATGGATTGCTTACTGTACAACCCTAGAGAGTACCAGTCACATCGATCAGGGCTTCATTGCTCCCTCCAGAGCTGTGTGGCATGCGATGTGCACAACTGTGTGGTATTGTCCTAACTGCCTTCATCTGACCAATAATTCTGAGATCTTGGAAGTTGTGTGATTCTGTAGTTAATATGTCCAGTGATAGATATGAGGTCTTGTTATATTTTAACTTTGTTTTTCATTGACTAATAGAAGGAAAATATTTTAAATGTGACTTTAAGTGAATTAATATATGCATAAACTTTAGAGGTTATGAGAACTCTATTAACCTCTTGCAAATAGAATAATTTAAAATATAGACTGTAGGGAATTTAAATCTGGATTCTTAAAGCCATGTAATTCTTAAGAGTGTTGTGAAAAACTTCAATATGTTGAGTGCACTTAAGAACCCCATAACTTTGAAGTGACCAAAAACTAAAATTTGAGGAAAGCTTTAAGTCACACTGTGTGTAACTTGTGTATCTTATGGTTTGTTAGGTATCAATTTCCATTGCCTGTAACTTCCTTTTTTGTTATTGTTGCCCATCATGCATCATTTTAAATGAAAGAATGATCAAATAAGTGTTTTTGAGAGCCTCGAGCATTTTTCAATCTGCAGGATATAGTAATTGCATGCATATGGATATTGAAGAAATCTGGGTCAGCCAAGTTTCATGTTATTGCATTTAGATTAACCCAGTAATAGTCCATTTGCCACAGGAAATAATGTAGTGCCTGAAAGATGACTGCCCCAGAAGGATAAATGCTTACTGTGAGTTATGCAGAAACCGTGTTGGCTGTTTGATAGGCATTGTTTGAATTTTGTCCCCAGAGACTTTCAGTGGTGAGTTTACAGGAACTGGTGTACTGAGTGATCTGACTTTGAATATAACATACTGATATCCCTTTAAGTTTCTTTTGAGAAGTAAATAGAGATAATATTTATGACAAGAAATGCCATCACAGTGCTATTTATAAAATGGAAAAAATAGAAACCCAGAGATTCAGTAATATGGAAAGAATCAAACAATTCTGCTTAAGTTGCACAGGAACCAGTCATTAAAAGTGCACCTTTAAAGAATGCAAAACCTGGGAGAGGGCTCAAGAAATGGTCGCAAAACCATGTATAAAAGTTGATTTATAGCATGGGCTCAATTTTTCAAAAACTAGATTATGTATATATTTATATAAAATTAAGGACTGCAAATGAATACGCCAGTGTTTTGATAGTGGTTCTCTCTGGGTGGTAGGCTTGTAGGTTATCTTCATTTATTCTTTATATTTTTTCACGTTTTCCAAATCTTCTGCTAAAAATCATATTATAGCTTTAATCAGAAAATATTGAACTAACAGTGGACTTCTACCACAGTGTACTTCAGTCTTGGTTCTATGTGCTATCTGGGCCTCCCAGGCTCTATGTTCTCCTCCTGTGTTGATGGTAAGAAGAAACCTCACCTTCATGGAGCATGAGCTCCACTCCTGTCCAGCTGCCTGGGCTGTGCCTCACAAAATCATCGTAAGCCTTCATGGCCCAGATGCATAATATGATGTTTTCTTCAGGTACCATGTAAGCCTGTTAAACTAAATACACGTCTGTGTTCTGAGAACGTCATGATAAGTTCAACCTTGCTGTTTCCTGTTGACATTTCCTTCCCTTTGAGAAACCGTGCATTCTGTACTCTTTCATTCCTCTCCCTTTAGAAGAGATCATTTTTCTCTGTAACTCATGGGTATTTTTATGCACTTTTATTACCTATATAATTGTTTGTCCTTTACATGTTAGTATTCAGACTCATTTATGTCAGGCACCCTTTAAGAAATCCATAGCATTATTGAAGTGACAATTTCCTTTGCACTCAGAAAGCAGAGGCAGGCAGATCTCTGGACAGAGGCAGGCGGATCTCTGAGTTTGAGGCCAGCCTGGTCTCCATAATGAGTTCCAGGACAGCTGGGGCTACACAGAGACCCTGTCTCAAAAAGACTGAAAAAAAAAGGAAACAAAATTGACAAGGAATTTTGAAGATTAGTAATAGAAGATGTGAAGAGAGCTGGAGAAACTTTAAAGCATTTGGGGTCTAAGTTTGCTATAAGAATTGGCATTCCATCCACTCAAGGGTTTAATGTGCATATTATATGAAAGTTCACCATAGGGGTGATACGTGATTCAGCATTATTTGATTCTTCAGCTTCACAAATACTAAGCTGCAGAATCATTGTACTGCATAAGTACAAAGATTTCGGTGGTTTTTAGTTTTTGAAAATCCCTGGTCCTGAGGAGTATTTTTCACACTTCATGGCTCACATGGGGCCACCACTCTCGTATAATGCAGGATTGTGTTGGTGTTGATTATATAGTCTATTTGCATTGCTATAGTAAAATATTGCTATAGCAAAATACCACAAATTACTTAGGTTACTGTTTGTTACTTTCTCATTGTTATAGCAAAAGCAACTTAAGAAGAAAAGGGTTTGAAGGGTAGAGTCCATCCTGGGGGGAGCGGGATATGGTGGCATGAGCATGAGGTGACTAGTCATGTCGCATCTATAGTTAAGAAACAGAATGATAGTGCTCAGTTCACTTTCTCCTTTGTATTCACTCAGGACTCCAGCCCACGGAATCATGACACCCACATGTAGGGTAGACATTTCCACCTCAATAAACTTATTCACAGAAATGCCCAGACTTGTTTCCTAAGTGATTCTGTCAAATTTACCATATCAACCACCACAGTTATGGGGAACAGAGTGTATTTCTCATGCTCCCGGAGGCTAGGAAGTCCAAGATCATGGCACTAGGGGATGGGATTCAGTGCTCAGTGAAGCTGGCTAGGCTTCCTGGATTCCTTCTCACTGGGTCTTCTCACTGAGCTTCATATGGCAGAAGCAAGAAAGCTTCCCTTGGGAATTACCGGGGGAACTAATCCCATTCATGAAGGTCCTGCCCTCATAACCTAATTCCCTAACAGAGACTCCACCTACTCAAACTGTCATCTTGGGGATCACAACTTAAGCATGTAACTGACTTTGGGGGACAAAACATTCCATTGCATTTGATATTTAACTTTAAAAAAAAATAACATATTTTAAGAGTTGTCACCTTCAAGGAATCCATTGTGTATGTGTGTGTGTGTTGATATGTCTGTGCATATCTGTATCTATGACTGTATGTGTGTGAATGTGTATATGTGTGTGGATGCATTGTGTGCATGTGCATTTATGTATGTCTGTGAGAGTGCATGTGTGTATATGTGTGCACGAGTGTGTACATGCATTTGTGTTCCTGTGCATGTGAGGCCAGAGCTCGATAAAAGGTCTCTCTGCCTGTCACTCTCCACTTTATTTGGTTATTCTGGCTGGCCACTGAGCTCTGGAGACCTACCTATCTCCACCCACCAATCCCACTCCTCCCCAGTGCTGGAGCTGTAGAAGAGCTGCACCACACTCAGCTTTTATATAGGTGCTAGGGATCTAAACTCACGTCCTCATGCTTACACAGCAAACAGTTTGCCACTGAACCATCATCTCTCCAGCTCCAACTAGTACATGTTTTATGAAAGGGATTTTTTAAATGATTAGATTTTTGTGATTTCCTTGTTGTATTCAGAGTTCATTTCAAAAACATAGATTTCTGGGAAGAACATAGGTGGCTATGTTTAAAGGATCGCTAGGCATATCATGGCACATGTAGGTATTGGAGATCTCTGAAAGTATAAATGAAGAATGGAGAAAGACCCCTGGGAGGCCATGGGAAAGAAGAAAGCAGAATGCAGAGCCCATGCAGAGGGCACATTTGCCATAGAGGGAGAAATACTGTTTATCTGCATATGCTTTGTTTATATAAGAAATGCGGACTAATAGAGAAGAAACTAATACAAGCTACGCTCACGGGCAGGGAGTAATGCCACAGAAAGAGGATGTATGTCTCTGATGTCCCCCTGCATTTTGAAATATAAGTGTTTGAACAATTTTAAAGAACAAACTTAAAAAAAACACACACAGTGGGAGAAAGAATGAGTTTTAGCATGAGATACACCTGAACTTTAAATCCTGGCCTGAACACTGTTACTTCAGGGAAATTATTTACCCTCTCTGTGCTCCAAACAACTCTGATTAACCAACAGAGATGTAGTAAGAATTAAACACCTAAGAAACATGAGTCACTGAGGGCAGAGGGGCAGGAAGTAAAGAATATACCTAGCTATGAGCAATGTCCCATAATTAAACCAAACATATATTTATAACAATCCATTTGCTTTAGGAGTATTTCTGATGTGTATTTATCTAACATACAGTTTACTCACCTAAAGTGTATACTTTTTCACTATCAATGATTTTAGTATATTTGGTATGTTTCATAATTTTAACTTAAATAAGAATATTTTTATCACCAATAAAGAAATCTATACTCATTAATGATCACGTATCACCTCTTCCAACATTTCCTCCTGCTAGCTTCAGAAAAGAAAGCATTGGCTTTCTGTCCCCTTGTCTCAGATGTTTTCTGTATATTGATTCGTGTGGTATATGGGATTGGCTTTCACCTGGCTTAAGGTTTTAAGGGTCACACATGATGTCAGTGTTTAATTTCTCTTTACTGATGAAAAATATTCCATTATATGAATACATTATATTTGATTTAGAAGACAGTTGACAGATATTTATATTGTTTATCAATTTTGGCTATGTTATCTATGTTACTTTGAACATTCATATGCAAGTTCCTCTTTGGGTTGTTCTTGGCCACATCCCCAGAAATTGATGATTCCATACAGTAATTCCATGTTAACCAAACCCAGAGTGTCTTCACCACTTTTTATTCCCATCAGCAGTGTTTGATAGTTCCAATTTCTCTACAACCTTACCACTGATGCTCATTGGCTTTCTTTTTTATATATATTTTATTTTTTTTTTTATGTATGAGTGTATTGCCTGCATGTATGTCAGAGCACCATGTTGTGCAATGCCCATGAGGGTCAGAAGAGGGCATCAGATCCCCTGGAACTGGAACTATGGATGGTTGTTAACTGCCATGTGGGTGCTGGGAATGGAGCCTAGTTCCACTGCAAGAACAGTCAATGTTCTTAAACGATGAGCCATCTCTCCAGCCCCAGGTCATTGACTTTCTTAAAGTCACTGTAGTATGTGAGGTGTGATATGACACTGTATTTTTGACTTTCATTTCCTTGATGACTGGTAATGTTAAACATCTTTTCCTATACTTTTTGGTTTTAGAGAAAAATGTCCAGTCAGATGGACATTTTTAATAAGATTATTTGTTTTTTCTCAGCTTTATTTGTGTATGTATCAGTTCTGAAGTGAAATGGTGACTCTAAAGATTTTTTTTCAAGGAAGCATTATTTCAGATATTTAAATTAAGGAGACACACACGTGCACATGCGCACATGCACACATATGCACACACACACACACACACACACACACACACACACACCCCTACAAGTTGCATCAACTTGAAATCTGACTAACAAATCAGAAACACATACCTAAAAACTCATTCTACAACATGTTCAGGTGTACAGAGGAAACAGTGTAATGAATGAGTAAGCCTATCTTTCTCTTACTCAATGGCTTTTGATTTTACCATGTCTTCATACAGCTGTCTATGAATCTATGTCTGTGAGTACACATGGTTATGGAGGAACTAAGCAATCTCCACTTAACTGGTGTGGGTGGCCTGAACCCAGGGCCAATTAATTCTTTGTCCTCATTTACTTGCTTTCCTCCTCCTTAATAAAAAGTCAAAAAAATTATAAGATCCTCAGCTGAAGTCCTGGCCTGTGGCTCCCCTCTGGTCATTAGCCATGGCCCACAGCTACCTGATATTTGCAAGTAACATAATCATTGTTTGCCCTTATTTTCAGGCTATCACTTTGGTGCCTTTAAGGAGACTGTCCCTTCTGAGAGCCTTTTAGAGTGCTGTCCTATTCATGGATCAGCCAGGATGTTGATCTGATAGTCTCACTTGATTAGCTATTTGTATTGGAAACTCAGCTGGATCAGGACAGTTATGTCTTAGGAAACAAAGCAGGCAGTTAGAAAGTCGTTGTGACACTCTTCCGCTTGATCATGAGAGATGGGGAAGTGTGATTCATATGACACATAGTAGTGGGTATGAAGTATTCTAAAATCCTTCAGCTTAATCCATAATCCAGGATATGAAGGGCATTCTTAGCATTTTCTTAGTCAACACTGTTTCTAGGAAGTACAACCCCACAATAAATACTGAGTGCTAGGTTTCTTATAATTAGTCTTTTGTTTGTCTGTGTGGACAAAGTCTCCCCAGCCCCAGCCTGCCTGAAACTCACTGTTGTAGACCAGGCTGGCCTCAATCTCACAAAGCTCTGCCTGTCTCTGTTTTCCCAGTACTGGGCTCAAAGTCATTCGGCACCACACCTGGTGTGATAGAACTCATTTTAAATGTTTAGCATACGCAAAGAATACACTAGTTGTCACATCAACTCTTGGTATTTTTTCTACCATGGCCAGTAACTATTTGCTAGTCTCGGTGTACATATGGGGACAGCAAGGCCAGAGAACTCAGCATGTCCAAAGTTAGACAGACCTTGTTGAAATACACAGCATAAATCTGACTGAATCCAGGGCAAGGTTTTTGTTTTTTCTGCATGCCTCACTCCCCTCTTTTAGGACTATTGGTTTTTTAAAAATTATACAGGACTACCTAAGGTCATTTTCATGCATGCCTAATAGTGCACCTTCCCTCTCTCATTTTGCCTCTTTCATACCCTGTTTATGCTGCCTAAGACCCATGGATGAGAGAAAACATGCAATATTTTTTTTCTGAGACTGACTTAATTTGCTAAATATGATTTCTCCAGTTGCATCCATTTTCTTGCTAACGGCATAACTTCATTCTTTATGGCTAACAAAAACTCCACTGTGTACACAAACCACACTATCTTTACCCATTTGTTGCTGCACACCTAGGTTAGTTTAATAACTTAACCATTCATTGTGAGTAGTGCTGCAATCAACCTTGGTATGTAAGTATTTCTGTGATATGTGGATTTCAAATCCCTTGGTAAATAAGTCATGTGGTTGACCTCTCTTTAGATTTTTTTTTTTTTTTTAGGAAACTCCACACTGATTACCATACTAATTGATTAGTTTACATTCCTACAAGCAGTATGTAAGTGTTCCCTCTGTATCCCAGCCAACATTTGTATGCCTACAATTCTGGCTAATGTGAAATGTATATCAATGCAGCTTATATTTGCATTTTTCTGATGCCTAATGATGTTGAGCAATTTCCCATCTACATATTGGGGATTTGTGCTTTGTCTTTTGTGAACTGTCTTCTCATTTCACTAGCTCAGGTATCGATTACATTGATTTCTTATTCTTTAGTTATGTGAGTTCTTTGTATATTCTGCATACTAACCCTCTATCAGGTATAGCTAGGAAAGATTTTCTGCCATTCCGTATGCTGTCTCAATTAATTGTTTCTTTTGTTGTACAAAGGCTTTTTAATTTCAGAGTACCATTTGTCAATTGTTGTTACTATCTCCTGAGTAACTGGAGTCCTACTCAGAAAGTGTTTGCCTATGAAAGTATCCTAAAGTGTTTTCCTCTTTTAATTTTAGAGTTTAGAGACACATTAAAGTCTTTTAATCAGTAGGCATCAATTTTTCATATCTCACAAAAGACATGGATCTGGTTTCATTCTTCTACATGTGCATATCCAGATTTGTCAGCACTATTTGCTGAAGAAGCTCTTTTTTCCAGGGTGTATTTTTGGCATCTCTGTCAGAAGTTGGGTAGCTTCCACCATTTTGGTTAATTCTGGGGTCCTTTGTATGATTCCACTGATCTATGGATCTGTTTTTGTTCAGGAGAGTAGTGTTTTTACTACCGGTTCTGTGGTATAACCGGGAATAGTGATACCTCTAGCATTATGCTTTTGCTCGGGATTGCTTTGGCTCTCTGGGATCTTTTAGGTTTCCATATGAATTTCAAGATTTTTTTTTCTGTTTTCTATTGGAAGTTTTATGGGGATTTATTGAATCTGTAGGCTCCTTTTGATAGGATAGACATTTTCACAGTATTGATTATTCTAACCCATGATTTTGAGTCCTTCCATCTTCTGGTATCTTCTTTGTTTCTTCAGTATTTTAAAGTTTTCACTATAGAGCTCTTTCAATTCCTTGGTGGCATTTATTCCTAAGTGGCCTTTGGAGGTAATTGTTAATGGGATCTCCTGATTTCTTTCCCAGTGTGTTGATTATTGATAAATAGGAAGACTATTTATTTTAATATTTTATTATTTTTCTTTTATGTGTATGCATGTATTGCCTGCATGTAGGTAAGTACACCCATGTCGTGCAGTGCCCATGGAGGACAGAAGAGGCTGTTGGATCCCCTGGAACTAGAGTTACAGACAGTTGTTAGCTGCCTTGTGGGTGCTGGGATTCAAACACGGGTCTTCTGCAAGAACAGCCAGTGTTCTGAACTGCTGAGCCATATTAATTTTGTATCATCACTTTTATAAAAGTGTTCATCGGATCTAAGAGTAGGATATTTTTTCTTCCTTTCCTGTTTGTATCCCTTTAGAGAAAGCTTTTATCCCTTACACTTGTCTACCGCTGATCTAGCAAATGGTAATAACTCCATCTCTGAGTGGTGATTGCTGGAGATTTCATGTAGAAATTATGTACTTTAGATCATGGTACTGTATGAACAATACCAAGAGTCTGTAAACATTGTTTAAAGGAGCAGTTAGTATTTTAATCTTTGTAGTCTATACTATAGACAACATTTAACTGGTCATAGCTGTGTTCCAATAAACTTTTATTTGCAAAATAATTGCTGATATGCATAAAAGGAAACAGAGTGGAAAGATAACCCATGGAATGGAAGAGTATATTTTTAAACTGCGTGTCTGGGAAAGGGTTATATAAGGAACTTCTACAACTCAGAAAAAAATGTGCAAAGAACTTGAATACTTTCCAAAGAAGCTATATGGATGTCAAAAAGCATATAAAAAATTCATCACTAATCTTACAGACATGCCAATCAAAACCACAATGAGCTATTACTTGATAGCCAATAGAATGGTCATAGAAGAAAACATATAACAAATGTTAATAAGAAATAGAGATATTCCAACCTTATACACTGACAGTAGGTATGCAGCACTGGATACCCATTATAGAAATCCATATGGAGATTCATCAGCTCATTTAAAATGGAATTACCATATGATCCAGCAGTTCCACTTCTGGGCCGATGAATTCGAACTAGGATCTTTAACATACTCTCTCATGTTCATTGCAGCACAAAGAGATGGAAACAGCCCAAATTCCATCTGCAGATAAACAGATAAAAAATAGAAAATATCAAGTATATATAAAATGAAATATCATTTGGTATTTTAAAAGTAGGAAGCCAGGTGTAGTGGCGCACACCTTTAATCCCAGGACTCAGGAGGTAGAGGCAGGTAGATCTCTATAAGATCAAGGCAAGCCTGGTCCACATGGCAAGTTCCAGGCCAGCTGGGGCTACAAGGAGACCCTGTCTCAAAAAATAAAATAAAACAAAATGAATCAGAAATCTAGACACAGGCTACTATGTAGATAAATCTTAAAGATGCTAGATAGAAACAGAGTAGTGACTGAGGGCTGAAATAGAAAGATGGAATAGTGTTTATGGGTACAGGATTGTAGGTCTGCAAGATGTAATAGTTATATCGATCTCTTGCACATAATTTCAATATACTTAACAATACTGAATTTTAAACTTATCAATGATTAAGATGGCAAATTTAATGTTATGTGATTTTTGTACTGCACTTAAAACAATGACTAAGCCATAGTCTGTGAACATAAGCTTTAAAAAGTCAAGAGCATAATCTTGACATCATCATTAAAATTATTTTGATTAACCTAGTATTTTCCCTTTTGAGTTATGTTTTCCTCATTGGAAACAATGTATTCAGATCCAGGAAGGCTTTTCAGAACTGTGAATATAGTTTGGGTATTTTAGTCCGGTCACCTCCAGAGTGATGCCTCAGCAACTGAAGCAGGCCATCTGAAATGAAGCAAGCCACCTGGCCCCCCACCTTGCTTAAAGAAGGATGTTTATAGAACAGAGCAGTGAGCTCCTGAGAAATTTTCTAATCTCATTTTACATATCTGACCATGGAGACTCAGAGGATTAGAGAAGTCACCATGGTGACACAGCTGGTTGGTGGCATGACTGAAAATAGATCCCAGTTTCCCTAATTACTACCCAAGTATTATTCTCTCATTGTTATTAAGGTATAATTCATATACAGTGCAATTCACTGTTTTTAGTGTGAGGTTCTACAAGCATTGCCAATGCTTACAGCTATGTAACTACTACTATAGGCCAGATACAAAAGAAAAGTTCTATTACTCCAAAGAATACCCACCTCCTATTACCATATACCTCTGGTAACCCTTGGTATTTTCTGTCTATGGGTGTATCTTTTTAAGAATGCAATATACACAAAATTACAGATTCTGGCTTTTTTACCTATTGAAACACATTGAGACTTAGCAAAACTCTTGTATCATTGTTCATTCACTTCCATTGGTGGATGTGCCATGAGGTATATCATCACCATGTGTTTATTTGTTCCCCAGTCGATGGATATTCAGGCTGTCTATGGTATTTCAGAACACCAACAGAGCTACTACTGTAAGCATTCACAGAAAGGTTTCCTTATAAACACTGGTTCTCATTTGGTTAAGTACCTAGAAGTGAAATTGCTAATTTGTATCATAAATATGTATTCACCCCATAAACAAGTGTCAGTGCAGGACTCTTAAGATAATAAAACCCCAAACCTGAGGTAGGACTCTGGCTACAACGCATATAAGAACAATGCAAAGTTTCTGAGGAATCAACTGCATCATTGTGTTTGTTTCATTCTTCCATTGATATAACCTAGAGTCTCATGCTTACTAGCCAAGTGTTGTACCACTGAGCTATATGCAGAGCTATCTCTTTTTTAACTTTTTATTTTAACTTTTTATTTTTTAAACTTGTATGTAGTGTTTTGCCTGCATGTACATAAGTGTGCTATATGTGTGCAGTACCCCTGGAGGCCAGAAGAGGGTGTTGGATCCCCTGGAACTGGAGTTGCAGTAGGTTGCTAGTCGCCAGTCATGTGGGTGCTGGGAATTGAATGGAGCCTCCACAAGAGCAACCAGTGCTCTTAATTGCTGATTATTTTTGGTCTTTTTGAGACAGGGTCTCCCTGTAGCCCCAGCTGTCCTGGAACTCACTCTGTAGACCAGGCTGGCCTTGAACTCACAGAGATCCACTTGCCTCTGCCTCCCGAGTGCTGGGATTAAAAGCGTGTGCCACCATGCCCAGCTTAACTTTTTATTTTTAACTTTTTAATCTCTCTTTTGGGGGATGGTAGTTAAGTTTGGTAGTGACTGGTAGAGATTTGTTTGCTACAAATGTGTTGTCTAATTATCCATTATCTTCACATTCAGCTTTTCTTCATTATTGGGTAACATTAACTTTTCCTCTGAGGTGCTCACCTACCTTCAGGTATGTGATAATGAGCCTCTTTCTTCTCCTAGCTTTGTTTTAATAGTTCCTTCTCAGGCTAGTAGTGCGTTGCCTTCTCTGTCACTTTTGTCATGGGTATGCCTCCTGCAGGTGAATCCTCAGTTCTCTCAACATACTCTCTGAGAGTCTCATGCACTACATATGTTAGTCATCCTGACCACCATTTCTCCAATCTAATTGTCCCCCTGTGTTTCTTTCCAAGTATGACCGTTAATCTTGTCTAACAACTTGATTGGATTGCGATCACCTATGAGATCAGTAAAGCAACCCTTTGGGTATGTTCAAGAGACTTTCGAGCATAAGGGTTCTGTTGTAAATGAGTCGCTTAATGCACTGACAGATTCAAAATTTGAATAGAGCATTGAGAGTGGTAAAACTATAGAATGTGGGGCACTGATTGGAGAAAATGGATCTCTGGGGTGGCATGTCCCTGGGAGCTGTATACGTCTTGGCCCCTTCCTGCTACTTCTCTGTCCTGCTTCCTGGCCACCATGATATGAGTTGCTCTGCCACGTCCTCCCTCCCATGATGGATTGGAACCTCTGACACAGCTAAGATAAAATGTTAAGTTATTTTTTTGAGCTACCCAAATATAACTAATACCTCAAAGTTAATACTTACATTACTCAATAACTGGCATTAAAGGTGCAAAGTTACCTGTAATTATTCCCTTTTCCTCATCAAGCATACATAATCAGTAAACAAGTCCTCTAAGTTCTGCTTGTAAAATGTGTTTATAGCTTCTTCTACTTCATTACTACCTCGTCACTGTGTTAATTCACCCTTTTTCAGCTCCTCCCCAGAGCATCAAGACAACCTGCTATTTACTGTGCTCACTAATATCTACTTGCCCATTCAATTACCTTCTCGATTCTGTCACCGTGATTAATTTAAATATATTTCTGACAAGATTATTTTTATGTTGTTGCAGCAGGCATGTTCAGCCTTTGACCTGTGAGCTGTGTCTGCCCCAGGAAAGCTATGTGTGACTCAACACAAAATCATAAACCAACTTAAAAGATTATGAGTTTTTTCTGCTATTTTTTGTAGCTCAGTTGCATAGTTCTTGAGCATGAGCTGTGTAGATGATAGAGTTGTGTCATAATGACTAAAGGCTGCACATGCTTGCAATATTTGATGGCTCTGTACTGCATACAGAAAAAAATTGAAATTTCTTAGCATCTCACAGAAAGACATATAGATATTTCATAGATATATTAAGAGTAACCTTGGACAAATTGTTTTCTGGATATAATGATTCCTTAATTGTAAAAATAGAGATAGAATCTGTTTCATAGGTTTGTGATAATGCATTAATAAAACTTGTAAAAGGACCTAGCCTTAATGAGTTACCACCCCTTCTGAAAAGGTTTACTTCATCTCCAATCATTACCAACTCTGAATTGCTACTTTGTTTATTAATTATATATTCATTAAAGAGTATCCATTTTTTTCTTCTTTCCATGAATTCCAGTGCTCCTAGTAGGTACTAGGAATAAAAACAAAATAAAAAAAGAGCACTTGATCTAGCAATGACATTGGGGTGGTACATACTTTCATAAAGATGTATAGATGTATAATGGTGGCAAAGAAAATAAACTGCAACCAAGAATAGTGGGATAAGGAAGACTTGCCAACAGTATACCACATGAACTAGTTCTTAAAACATAAAAGGTTTGGCAGGTGCACAAATTCTGACATGACACAGAAGGGAGTCTATTATGATTTGGATATCACATGTACCCCCTGAAAGGTCTTATGTTGGGGACTCAGTATACAACTAGCAATGCTTTAGTGAAGCACTTCACAGAAGAACCTTCAGGAGTCAAGACCTAGCTAGAAGAAGTAGGTCAAAACAGGTATGTCTCAAGGAGTTCTGCCTTGTCCTGGGCTGCCCCTCACTTTTGTCTGTCTTCCCTGTGGTAAACAGTTCTTCTCTACCACTTCCCCTGCCATATGTTGCCTCCTTGCAGACCCAGAGTCAATAAAGCCAAGTGACTATGGACCAAACCCTCTGAAACTGTAGTTAAAAATAAGTGGCCCCTGCTTTTCTGCTTTTAAGTTGTTGTGTCAGGTTCTGAGTCCCAGCAATGCAAAAGAAACAGATATGAGAGGCCAGGTGACATCCTATCATTCTGGCCCCCGTAGATTGGGAACAGCAACTGTGGTGGTCAGGATTTGATTTGCATGACTGCCTCTTAGCACTGTGCCCAGCAGAAAGTGGATTTTCTTTTTTTTTTTTTTTTTCAGATTTAAATTTAATTGTTATACTGTTCGCTCATTTTCTAGCTGTTTTTCATTTCCCATGTAATCTCAGCAGTGGATGCACTATCAATTTTAGTCTGAATTTATGTTTTAAGAACTAAGAACAACTACAAAACCATTTTGGATCATATCATTACTCACAGTCTCATTATTTTTTTTCTCTTCATCCTCCTTCCCCTCCTCCATGTTGTTGTCATTGTCGTTGTCATCATCATCACATCATCATCATCATCAATCTTCTGGATCTTCTTTTTTCTTGTAGAATCTTTTTATATTGACTTCTCTGCCAAAGATAATGATAGGGGCTCCTAAATATATAAACCACGTGCCCATATTGCTTTGCCTAATGATTTCAGTCCTTAAATGTTTTCCAGAGTGGCATTGTCCAATAAAGTAAACCTTTTTCCCTAAGACTGTTGTAATTTCTCAACAGCTCATGGTGGGTAAAAGTTTTGGGTGAGTAATCTCATAGGATTTGTACAGATTTTTCTTTTGTGATTGGGATCACTTATTGTCTCATTTTGTGCCATTTGATTATGATCTGCCAAATACATGTTCTTCCTAATTTGCTCCATGACAGTATTTTCATAATCAGCTACTTCAAGTTTTCCCCTGACACACTTCAAAATCTTCATACCGTTTTACGCAAATTTTGTAGTGAGGAATACTTCTAATTTTATCAACTCTTCAAAGTGTCAAGAAATTCTCCTTAGTGTGAGCTTTATATATAGAATTCTAAACATAACCATTGTCTTAATTTGTTTCTCCATTGCTGTGACAAAACACTCTGACCAATACCAACTTGGGGAGGAAAGGGTTTATTTTTCTTACATCTCCCAGGTCACAGTTCATCAGGGAGCCCAACTCAGGGCAGGAACCTGGAGGCAGGAGCTGGAACGCAGGCCATGGAGGATCACTGCTTACTGACTTGCTCCCCTGGCCTCTGCTCAGCTTGCTTTCTTATGCAACACAGGCCCACCTGCCCAGGGGTGGCACCACTCACAGTGGGCTGGGCCCTCCCACATCACTCAAGATACCCCACAGACATGGCTGCAGGCCAGTCCAATGGAGACACTTCCCCAATTGAGGCTCCCTCGTCCCTGGTGTGTCAAGTTGACACTAAAGCTATCCAGCACAGCCGTTTTCAGGGATTATGAAAACTACATATCAATTTATCAGTAGGGTTTGGAATGATGACTTGTGTGCCCTAGCAAGTATCTACCCTATTTCATTTTTGTTCTGAGTTCACTATGACCAATTTCTTCAAGAAGGTGTTTTGTTTAAGTAAGGCTTGAAATTAATTCATTCTTTTTATCTGTTGAAGTCTTCATGACTGAAAAAAAATTATCTGTTCAAAGAACTCTGTATCTCTAACCAGTGTGTAGAAGAAATGTCCACATGCTGTTTTTCTTATTTGAACTTGTTCTGTCAAAAATTAGCCTCATGATTGTTCTGTGTTTTTCATTGGTTTTGCGTGGTGATAAGTAACAGAGATTCCCAAAGACTCTAAAATGCTGCTTTCTGTCTGCCTCTGCGGAACTCACCAACCTCAGAATTCACCACTGAGTCCTTTGCATTCAAACAAGGTATTTTTATTTGAGCAATTTAGGATTATCATGTGATTATTAAATTTGCCATCTTAATTACTGAAAAATTTAAAGTTCAGTATTGATAAGTATATTGAAATTAAGTGCAACGGATCCATCAAATATCTACTCAAACCATAAGGTTCATGTTTCATTAAAAACAAATGTATCCTGGGTTTACTATAACTGATGCTGATTTCTTCTTTGGGGGTAAGTATACAACCTATAATCTGGTCTCTGTGGTAGCCTGCCGTAAGGGCTTTTAAAAAGCAATTGTATTAGGACAGCATCATGTGGGCAAGATGAGAAGTCAAAGCCATTTTCAGAGGTTCTGTGAGGTGTGCTGACTATTTGCAGAAGCGGAAATATGCTGCTTTCTGTGTGGTTTAGGATTTCTGTCTCTTCTAATGCATATTATCAAATTCTACATCACATTTCTTTTTTCTCTTTTTTCTTTTTTGGCTGGGGGTGGGGGGAATAACCAGTTCTTGGTATCTGGCATAATACAGTATAGATGTTAAGCTTCTCCTTGCATCAGAGTTCCCACATGCCAGTTCCAAAGGTGCCCCATATATTGCCTAAACAGTGAACAAAGTCTGAATTTTTAAAACCATTACTTCAGACTTGTATCCTGGTCAAAAACAAAGACTTCTATTCTCTGAAACAAACCCTTCATTATTAAAAATCTACTTTCCCTCTCATTTATCTTTTTACAGCAATGATACTCAGTCATTCATTCAGTGACCTATTCAAGATACACTTATTGATAACCTACTTTGTGCCAAGCAATCTTGATATGCTTTCTGTTAGGTCTGATACAGGAATTAGTAGACCAGTTCTTGCATCAAAGTCAAGTGAAGGACACATGTGAATGCTATAGCACAAAGAGATATGGAGCAAAAAAGGTAGGCAAAGAGATCTATAGGAATGTACTGGGAAGAATTCCCAGAGGACGTAGCTCCCTGACCCAAGCCAGGGCTTACTTAACAAGGTGTGCTTACTTTCTCTTTTGTTCACAAACAAACACAATGTTGCTAAGGTACTAAAAGCTTTGGAGAGGTACAGAAGGAAATAGTACTATGTTTACTATGAAACTAAACATTTATTTTTTGCCATAAGAGACACCTTTACTGGGTTTTGATGAGATACCAAGTAAAGTAAGACAGACATGATGTGCATCTGTCTGTAATTTACATTTTAATAGGAAGTCTTTCATCACCAAAAATATCATAGTAATGACATAAGTGAAACAAATGGGACATTAATAAGTAAATAGGCAAAGGGATTTCCCTAGGTCCAACGGACCAGAACAATCTTCCTTTGGAATTTAAAGTCTAAAAAAAAGGAAGATAAATTGATCAGGATAGATGGTTGTTGAGAACTATAGAAGGAACACTGTCCCAGCTGGAAGGAACAGAACTTTCTGAGATTGTATTAGGACTTTGCAGAGAAATAGAAACTGTGGGGTGTGTATAGCTATATGAGGAGTTATATTATGGGGACTGGCTCACACAGTTATGTAGGCTGAGAAGTCCCACAATCTGTCATCTGCAGAGTAAAGAACCAGAAAAGGTGGTAGTTCCGTTCAAGGACAAAAACCTAAGAACAGGTCAGTCCCATAGTCCGAAGACCCAAGAATCAGTAGCTTCAGTGTGCAGAAATGAAAAGACTTAGAGGAAGCAGCTTAAGAAGAGAGTGCTTCTTCCTCCAGTTTTCGTTCTATTCTTGCTCTCAATGGTTTCAGGCCTATCAGGCTTTTAAATGTATTCATATTTCGGCTGATTGGATGAGCTCTGCCAGCACTGGGTAGGGCACTCTTTTTTTCAATGACTATAGAAGCAAAGGCTAATTTCACCTGAAAATGCATTCATAGGTACATCCAAAATCATATTTGACCAAATATCTGTGCATGCAATGCCCCGGTCAATTCAACACATAAAGTGACTATCAGGGTGGGTTAGCTTGTTTGTTGAATCCAAAATTATTTCTCTGAATACCTTCCTACTATATGGTATCTCTTGTTCAAAACTGGTATTTTTTTTCTCCTTACAAATAATTGTTAGCTGTAACTCCCTTTACAAATTAAGACTTGAGCCTATTCAAGTAAAAGATTTCTCTTATTAGAGTGTTTGTCAGACACAAAGTTTTCACTATGTATCTTCCATTTTCCATTATATGGGCCTGCTGGGAATAAGTGGTGTGTGGTTTTATTGAGATGCATGCTGCATTCTGGGGTTGGGATACATAATGCTGTCTCCCAATTCGATATCATAATGATGCTGAGCTGCCCCCCTCGCCTTTCCTGGTGTCCACAAATATCCTGAGTATCTTAATCTTGTTAGATCAATGACATGAAATTTTGCTAGTGTTTGATTGATTTAATTGAAATTGACTCAGCATAAATGAGTGCGCAGAAAATTAATAACAGTGACCTCAAAAGTTTCAAGTATCTGCTATGTAAGAGGTGATGTGGCTTTGCTTTACACATCCAAAGACTCTGTCTTTCCAGGTTATCTCACAGAAATAAAACTGATGTTTAGCATTGAAACCTATCAAACAGTGTTGAAATTTATGTATATGGAAATTGTAAAAATATTCAAGAAACACTTCACTGTGGTATTTTGTTCATCCCATCTCATTCTTGTGACTCTTGTCCTATTCATAGTTACTGTAAACCACATACATGGATATGTATCCTTTTAACAGTCAGTAACTTTGACTTTTATTATTTGTGTTACTAAAATTAGGATCTTATCAAACAAGGGAAGAAGAGATCAAATAATAGAACAAATTTTGTTGACCTAAAATTGTTATTTTTTTTTAAAAAAAAGATAATCTCTTCAGACCTGGAAACTTGTTTTCTTACACAAAGAGTTTTACTCTAACACTGGTGGTCTAGTAGGATCCCATATGCACTAACACATAAGTTCTTTGTTTTTGTTTTTGTTTTTTAAAGTTTAGTTTGCATTCTCTTTAATGTTCCTTTTCCTTTTCTGAGCTAGTTTCTCTTCTTTTTCCACCCCCTTGCCCTAACTGCAGTCCTCTCAGCCTGAGGAAGAGCTATTAGAAACTTATTAATTAAGGACCAGTTTCTGCATCTTTGTCAGAGGCAATCATTTGTTTTAGAGCTGATTTTCTGCCTTAATTAAATGAAAATGTCACTCTGTCAAATGAATTAATTTATATTTATTTATCCAGTTCTTCAGGCTTGAATATCTTAGTAGGGACTTGGACGCGTCACATTTGCTCACACAATGAACTGAAAAATTTCTCGTACATCAGTTTAAAAGACTCACAAATGATCACTCCACCATGCGAAAGCACTGAAAAAGCGAAACTGTGATTAACACTGTGCAAATGGTTCTTTCCTCATGGAGAAGCTGTCTAGGACATATAAGATTCATACTGGAAGATGTCTGTATAACATATGGCCCTGTGTGTGCTTAGGCAACAGAGTGAGGACTACACATCCCTGGGATCCTTGGACTTTTACATCTCAAAGATAAAGTGTTAGTCACATCTGTGTTTATATTTGTCATTTCAAAATGCTAACAGATGTTGCAAAGTTTGAATTCTATCTAGTTCCCCCAATTTTAAAAGATTATTTATTGTGTATAGTCTCTGTATCTACCATTATAATAAAAGTTTTAAACATTCAAAAGAGAACAAACACATTTATTTATTCGTTAAATAACTTAACATGTATGTACTATGTCAGATGAAGTATTGGAACTCAGTGATGAACAACAGAGTCTAAACCAGTGGAAGGTGAGAGTGGGGGCAACAGGAGGCCATGGTTGTATAAATACAGTCAGAGGGCCGTGGCTGTATAAATACAGTCAGAGAATTGTGATTGTATAAATACAGTCAGAGGGCCATGGTTGTATAAATACAGTCAGAGGGTCATGGTTGTATAAATACACTCAGAGGGCCATGGTTGTATAAACACAGTCAGAGGGTCGTGGTTGTATAAATACAGTCAGAGGGCCGTGGTTGTATAAATACAGTCAGAGGGTCATGGTTGTATAAATATAATCAGAGGGTTGTGGTTGTATAAAAATACATCTCTGCATGTATGAAAATGTCACAATGAAGTCCACTATTTTTGTACAATTAGTATATGCTATATAAAATGCAGTTGCATCCATGCTCATATTTGGAACATGTTATACCCAGCATGTAGTGGGTTCACAGCAGCTGAGCAAATTAATGAATCAATCTTGCCAGAGAGATGAAGAGTAGACTAGTAATTATTAAGTTATTGATTATATGAAGTCCTCATAGGAATGTATGGGAACTTATGAGATTATACAGCAGGGACTCAGAAAGTTAAATTTTGAGAAGAGCAATCATTGAGGATATCTCCAAGGAAAGATCATTGATGCTAAGATATTTCTCCACAACCAATACAAGATTAGCACGTGGTTGGTATGAGATGACTACAGATTTATGCCAAAGCTAGACCACCAGAACTTCTCAGACTATGGTGGGCTCTGGGCCTAAGAACTCTAAACAGGGAAGAATTTTAAGCGAAGAAGTCGCGTAATCAAGTGTCATTTTGAGATGTTAAGTCTGACTGCTTCATAAAGAATGTTTCATATGTTCAGCATAAGGATGCTTGCCATGTTTTTCTGTCTCCTGTAACAAATCACCAACTATTTGTTATATACAATTCTGGAGATCAGAATTCTGGAATGAGTTTCTCTGCGCTAACACAGAGATGTCAGCAGGCTGGGTTTTTTTCAGGGGACTCAGAAATGATCTCTTTCACTGCTCTCATCAGACAAGATCTCTGGCTTGTGTTCCTCTTCACCTTGAAAGCCAGTTAGGACAAGACAGGTCTTGTGACTTGTGCCGTCCCTGTGGTTTTCCATTTATCCACTCCGTACTTCTATTGATAAAGACCCTATGGATAGATTGGGCCCACTTGAGTATCTCAGGGTAATTTCTCCATCTCCATGTTAACTGGAGAGCATCACTAATTCCATCCATACCTGGAGTCTCCTTTGCTGCACAAGATCTGGGAATAGGACATGGTTGTTCTTAAAAAGACATTAGTCAGCCTACCATAATGGGAGGCTGACAGAAATCATTGGCTATCCTTGGAAGTTTTCATAACACCAGAGTTTTTACTCTAGCATTTAATAACTTGAATACCTTAAGTTAGATCCCATTGCTGGCTTTGAAGATGTGAACTACTATGTCTGAGACAGCCACATGAAGCTGCCAGTAACCAGAACAACTCAGAGACCTAAAACCACAAGAAAGTGGATTTGAGAAATTATCTAATAAGCATATCCTACCAAGCTAACCTCAGATGTGACCATCACCTGGCTGATGCCTTTCTGCCTCTGACAAGGTCCTCAATGAAGCAGAGAATCCATGTAAGCCATGGCAGGACTTCCACTTACAGAAAGAATAAGCATAAATGTGTGTTGTCTTTAGCTGCTAAGTATGTGGCAGTTTGTTACATGGCATAGAAAATGAGTGCAGATTCTCTCTCCTTGAAATTGACAAATAGGCTAGCAGTATGGGTACTCAGCGAAGTCTTTGAGGCCTGAGCAAATCCTGGTCCCTTTTCAGGCTGGCCCACTTGTTCTTAGCCTATCTGTTTTTTTTTCCTTGAACACAGTCTGAAGTGGGAACATACTACCTTGAATTCTTCAGGTAGTATGAGCTAATACAGTTGAAGCATCTTCCTAGCACACTACAAACAGACTTTTGATTTAGACTTTCTGATCATCTCACTATAGATGTGAACTCTTTTTTCACCTTCCCCTGTGGTGGCATCTCCATGGGTACAGAGATAGCTTCAAGGTCCCTCATACACACACCACCATTTTCCTCCTGCATAGTACACATGCTTTTGACTCCACATCTTTTGTAGGATTTATTTTTTTTTCCCCATAAGAGGTCTATAGACAAAACTAGTTCTATAAAGAGCTAGAAAGTTGGATTTCTAACCACTTAGAAAGTCACTCCATAAAATAGGAAAAATTAATCCTTAAATAAGTCATCTGTTGGCTTCTTTTTGTATCCTTTTAAAAGCTAAAATTATGATGGCTTGGCACATTGCGCAATGGTGCTGGGAGTCAATTGGTCTCTTGGGTTAACCTGGCACTAGGGTGAGGAACTGCCAGTACTTTTGTTTCCTTGACCTTTAAATACCTCCTGATAGATAACTAAATGCTTTGACAGTAAAGATAAGTGAAATAATTATCATTTAGACTCCAGGGAGTCCATTCTATTCAAGCCCTGGGCTTAGAAAGACTTGACTTCTTCATCCTTTGATGCAGTGTTGAGGGTGTTGATTCTGACTGCAATCTCACTGCTCAAGTGGCGATGGAAAGGTGATTGTCTTTCAAGCTAACCAGGAGAAAAACTTTTTAAACCCTGTATTGTTTACAAAGGAGAAATATAGGGGTGGAGAGATGGCTCAGCAGTTAAGAACACTGACTGCTCTTGCAGAGGACCTGAGTTCAGTTCCCAGCACCCACGTTTCGGCTAACAACTTTCCATGACTTCAGTTCCAGGGGATCCAACACCCCCTTCTGACCTCCATGAGCATCGCATGACATGGGTGTACTTACATACCTGCAGGCAAATACATTCATACACATAAAAAAATTAAAAATATAGAAAAGAAGAAATACAGAAAGAGAAAAAAATTATGCTCCTTGATTTACAATGAGGTTAAGCACAATCCATCATATATTAAAAATATTATAGGTTATAGGGTCTGGAGAGATGGATTAGTAGTTGAGAGCACTGGCTGTTCTTGCAGAAGACCCAGGTTCAAATCCCAACACCCATATGGCTAACAACTGTCTGTAACTCCAGTTCCAGGGTATCGAACACCCTCTTCTGACCTCTGTAGGCATTGCATGACACAGATATATTTGCTTGCATGCATGCTTAACACTCATACACATAAAATCAAAATTAAATTTTAAAATATTATGAGTTAAAATACATTTACTATAACCTATTGACTATCATAACTTATTACAATTGCACATTGTCGGTCCCTCCTTCGGCCCGAACCCCGCTGCTACTGGGAGGCCATTTTGCACCAGCCCCCATCATGGAAAGTCAGGGCGAGGAGAGAGACCAGTGGGGGGAGGGAGGCCTCAGGCAGGGGCAAATGCGACAGGAAGAAAAACACCTGGGAGGCTGTGTCATTGGACAACTCATTTATTATGGCAGAAGCAGAGGTTTATATAGGAAAGCTTCAAGGGTGAAGAGGTGGGGTTAGTTTTCTGGCAGGCCGGCAGGTCAGGGGAGGGAGGGGGCTACTAAGGTTACATGGCCTTTGTCTTGTCCTCCAGTCAAATAATCTACAAGGGACCTGATTAGGATTAAAGGATTAGAGGCTTAATGGTTTTGCTTGGGGGTTGTTGAGTAAGAGATAGCATCCCTAGAATGGAGCAGGCCAGCTTCCTGCCACCCTCACTAGGAGGTATCCAGCCTGGCAGCCATGCTCTACGTTCCAGGCACTCTTGACTTACCCCAGCAGCACATTGTAGTGGATCAGTTGTTAACATCGTGGTAATAAGTAACAACCAACATTGTGAGAACATATTATACCATAGACTGCTAGCCCATGAAAAGGTCGGAGGTGAAGTATGGTTGTCCACTGAAGGTGTACCACTTCCATACCATACTAAAGTCAAGTATTCGTAGGTCAAATCATCATTCATGAATATGGGGTGCATGTTTGTAGAGTGTGTGTGTGTGTGTGTGTGTGATATGTAGTGATACATCATACAACAACGGGATATTCTGAAAAATGCATTGTTAGTTGGTTTAATACTTGTGTGAACACCATACAATATATTTATGCAAACTAAGATGGCTATAGCATCCCTAGGTAATGTAATATTGTGATACCAGCATCATACCCATATGTGCAGTTGGTCCACCACTGACTGAAACATCATTATATGATACAGCACGTAACTCTGAGTGTGCATAACTTAATACTATGCCCACATCACTGTTCTGTTATAACTACTTTTCTTCTGAATTGCTTAAGATTTTGTTTTGTATCCGTAACTGCCCAACATGTTGTTACCATCCGGAACCCTGCCATACCTCATCCAGTGAATTGTACATCACACTTTCAGTCCTTGGGTTCCCAAATGCCATTCTGGAACAGGGTCAGTCAATCAGAAGTCTTTCTTAATACTCAAAGTTAGATGTGGTCCCAGGTTATATTTATTCAGCTTTGGCATCTCTTTCTGCTGTTTATTTTGTCATGTGGTGACCAGTTTTGATTTCTAATGCCAGAAAGGACAAGGTGTGCAAGGAGCAACACAAGAGCTACACCAGAGAAGCTCCAAGCAGTTCATAATTACATTCTAACAGAGGTCAGAATTCAGATCTTATATCAACTAAAACAATTTAATGGCGAAAGGATAGTATAAAGATAAGCAAGAATTAATCTTGAAACCTAATGAGAGTCAGCATAAATCCCACTGCTGTGCAACTGGCATTGATTCTGGAAAAGCAGTCTTTGGTGACAGGCATGTAAGACTTCATCAGGTTTGTAAGAGATTTCCCCTCAGGGCAGGGAGGCACAGCCATGGCAGCTATGCCATTCTGACATCGACCTCCCAGCAGCATTTCACTGTCAGCACATACCTTCCCAAGAATCTTGCCAAAGAAAATGAAATATGCATATATATTATTAAATAGCATTAGGGACAATGAAGCAAAATTACAAAATATGTAGTGATAATAGCATTTTAGTGGTAAAAATGAGACATGGGGACTGGCAAATAGAGAGAAGGGAAGATCAAGCACTTGGATGGAAAATCACGTGTTATATGTGAGACAAAGGATTTCACATGTTCTAGGAAATGAACGAGGGCCAGAAGTTGGACCTTGTGGCTGAGAGACAGGCAAAGGCCAGGTCCTGCATGGCTTCAAAGTTTGAGGCTTGGTCTGTGTGGCGCAAGCCTGTATTCCCAGCTACCTGGCAAGAAGATTACAAAATTGAGGCAAGGCTGGGCAATTTAGAAAGGCCCTGTCTCAAAATAAAAAGGTTTTTTTTTGTTTTTAAACTGGTGGTGAGGGGTTGGCTGAGGCTCAGTGGTAAAGCATTTATCTAGCATAAGAGTAGGCCCTAGGTTCAGAATCCAGTAACAGAAAGGAAAAAATTCTGCATTGAATATTTTGAATAGGATCTTAAGAAAAGCAATGAGAGGATCCTCTAAAGCATTTAAATTATTTTATTCCTTATTTTTAATTAGCAAATAGTAATTGTATATACATGTAGTATCATATTATGATACATATGAAAAGATTAAATCAAGATAATTCACATAGTATATCCATTAGCTCACATACTATATTTCTTTGTCATGAGAACATTTGCCATCTACTCTTTCAGCAACTTTGGAAAACACATTGTTATTAACTGTGGTCCCTGTGCAGTGCAGTAGATAGCTAATACTGAGTTCTTCTAACAGGAAATTTGTACCCTTGACTAACATCTGCCCTTTTGATTTTGAGCAGAGATGAGATAAGATCTCATTTATATACGTTTAGTGTCCTGACAGCTATGTGGAGAATTAATTGGATGACAATAGGCTTGAAATCAGGGTGAGGTTTTCAGTCCAATTTTTCAGAAAGCTTGGTGAAAACGGGTGATAGTTAGGGCTGGAGAAAGGCCACTGAACCACTAGGATGAAGATGTTTAAAGGTAGAGTCACTCGGACTTGGTGGTGGATTAAATGTGAGGATGGATAGGAGAAAAATTAAAAATAAGTCCAAGACAGGCAAGACAGCTCAGGAGATAAGGCCCCTGATGCCAAGCCTGAAACCCTGAGTTTGCTCCCCAGAACTCACATAGAAGTGGAAGGAGAGAACCCACTCCACAGCACTGTGCTCTGGCACATGCATGCCCCTCCCACACAGATGAATGTAAAAAGCCAATAAGCAACTAATTATTTAATTTAACTTTTAAAATTTTTTTAAAGTGGCTGGGGAGATGGTTCAGTGAGTAAAATACTTCCCTCACAAGCATTAAAAGCTTAGCTTAGATCCCCAGCATCCACATAAAAGCCAGATTTAGCATTGCATCCCTGTGACTTCAGCACCTGGAGCTGCAGAGCAGAAACAGGCAGATCCCTGGTGCTCACTGACTAACTCTTCTATCTGAATCTCCATGCTCCGAGTTCAATGAGAGACCCTGTCTCCAAAAATGTGGAGAACAACAGAGGAAAATACCCAGTGTTCACCTCTGGTCTGCGCATGAGCCCACACATGCGTACAGTGCTCTCTCTCTCTCTCTCTCTCTCTCTCTCTCTCTCTCTCTCTCGTAATTCTAGGACTGGCGTGAGTCCCAACAAAGGTGAAGGAGCCAGTGTAGAGGAGAAGGCTAGAAAGAAGAGTGTGAGACACTGGGTTGGCCCAGAATTGAGGTTGATTTATGACACGTTCAGTCTGATGTTTCCTTGAAACCTACGAAATTTAGGAGATGTCTGAGAATGGAACACCAGTGAGCATTAAGGGAGTATGTTTTGGAATCATCAGAATTCAGGGATCTAGTATGCTTGGTGAGGGGTTTGCAGTCACTTGCCTGTTAAGCATTTCTGTCCTTCACTTACGTTAGGTTTTATGTTAAATATGAAGGTACATGTCCCAAGGGCCCTTCCTTCTCTGAGATGCAGACCAGCATTTGTACAACTCAGGAGTCTCTGATGATAAAGTTTTATTGAAATCAATGTGAGGAAACCCCTTGAGGTAGACACAAAGCTGTGCTGAGGAAGGGAGACCAGGCACCAGTATTGTGAGGCCAGGCTGTATTCTGCTGTGCCCTGCATTGGTTCCCCATCCCCAACCCAACTCTTTCAACATTAGGATAGATAATCCACTATGAAGTGGCTCAAAGCTTAGACTTCAGAGTCAAAGAATCTATCTCAGTTACTACCTCAGCTCTGTTCCTTATTTCCTTTATCACCACTAGCAAATGAAATATCCTCTCAAAAGTAAGTTTTCTCTGCTGAAAAATGAGAACAAAAATACCTAGCTTATAGAGTCTCTACGAGGATTAAAAGGGATAATTTTGCAAAGTGATTATACCCATGTCACATTAAACAGTCGATAGTAAGTGGATCTACCTCGAAGAACCCATTAGTTCCGGAGATTAGTGTAAAGATAAAATATACATTTTGCGAGTCTATTCCAATAAGTCAGAAACTGGATTGTTGTTATAGTCTGCAGTCATCACATGCCAGCAAGTTGAGAGAGGCTATAGTAGAGGATACATAGCTTTAGCACATCTAGTAAATTGCTTCAGACAAGGCCAGTTTCTTTGTCAACCAGAATCACAGTCAAAGATGCATCAATATCTAAAGACAACTTTTCATTGTCTGTGATTGAAGCTAGAGAGTGGCACCTGTGTATACCTATGTATAGTTGTGTTTTTGCATCTTTTTGATGGTTTCATTTAACAAGTTGTGTAACATACTGACAAATTCCTTCTAATACCTTAGATAAGATCTTTCTTACTGCATGAAAACATTTTGCAGGACACAGACTTTTTTCACAGTGCTATTCTAGGATAGAAGAATGCCCACCATTCCCTCTAAGCTATCGAGTCTACACTCTTGCTCCAATCAGTTAAAAATTCCTTATATTCTGATGTTCCACCAGCAGCTGTTCATGATCATTAGCCAAGTCAGAAAGTATTTTTATTAAGTCTTTTGTGCCCAGCACTATTTGCAGTCACAATGAAGAAGACAGACTCATTTTTTTCTTGTTATTTCTTGATTCTGCAAGTTTGATATAACTGGATAACAAGACTAGACATGAGATTTAGTACTTACTTGAGCCGTAGATAATTAAGTGCTCTAGAACATCTCAGTCCAATAGTACATCTTGAATTAATGGAAATGTTCTAAATCTCCACTTCTTAGTTCAGTAGCCACCAGCCACATGTGGCAGTTGAAGATTGAGTCATAGTATCACTAAGGAAGAGAATTTATAATTTTAGTCAATTGATACTTACATATGACTACCAAGAACCATACATATTAGCACAGTGTTGCTGACTCACATGGAGGATAGCAGCAGAACTATTAGGGGCAAAAGGACAGAGTGTGTTAAAGATTTTGAGTCTGGGAAAAACTGAAGCCATGGAGGGTGGGCCCGCTGATGGAGATAAGGGAGTTGGTCCAGAAAGCTGTAGGGTAGGAGGAGGGAAGGATATCTCATCTTCTCACCTTCTACCTCCTGGAGATGACTCTTCACTGGCCAAGATGTCCAGAAGCTAGAGAGTAAGGTCATTCCATGGGGGTTAGCCTCCCATTGCACCAAGCTGCACTTAAAAATAAGTAAGGTCAGGACTGGAAGGATGACTCAGTGGTTAAGAGCCCTGTCTGCTCTTGTATAGAGGACCCAAGTTCAGTTCTTAGCACCTATATGGTATCTTAAAACCATCCAGAACTCCAGCTTCAGGGGATCCAACACCCTCTTCCAGCCTCCTCAGGCACTGCATGCATGAGTACACTGAAATGTATGCAGGCAAAACTCATACACATAAGATAAAAATAAATAAAATTTTAAATTTTAAAATAAAAAGTAAGGTCTTATTTTGTGCTGCCATAACAAAAATATCTTACACTGGGTAACTTAAGCAATAAGACCATTCTATGGTTCTAAAGGCTGAAAGTCTAGTACTGGTAAAGGCCTCCTTCCTGGTTTTTAGATATGGCGTTCTTTCTCCATTCTCATATAAAATAGAAAAGGAAATAATTTTTTTTCTGACAGAGCCACTAACCCTATCATGGGAGTTCCAACCTTCTGACCCACTTACCTCCCAAAGATCTGATCCCTAAATACTATCCTATTGCAGATCAGAGCTTCAACACAGAAAAATTTTCAGGAACATAAACATTAAGCAATGACTAAAATGGAAACCAATTATCCAAATTATGACAAAGTCATACAGTGGGATGTGATGTGATGAAGTATTAAATGCATGAAAAGAAGAAAATCTTCACTAGATATTAAGAGAAAAGAAAATATATTTTTAAAAAAAAAAACAGCATGTAGGGGCTAGAGAGATGACTCAGTGGTTAAGATCACTGGCTGTTCTTACAGAGGACACAGTTTTGTTCCCAGCACCTACATGGCAACTAACAGGCTCTGGTGCCCTCTTTTGACCTCCACAGGCATTGCACAACAAAGGTGCACTTACACATATCAGGCAATACACTCAAACACATTATATATATAT
>NW_008342276.1:3502236-3525561 GCF_000622305.1 Nannospalax galili | reverse complement strand
CTCATATTTTAGTAGTGTATCTCTGGATGGTATTTTTTCCATAGTTTTGTTTGTACATTTCTTTTTTATAATATTTTATTATTTTTATTTTATGTGTATGAGTGTATTGCCTGCCCATAGGTAGGTGCATCTGTGTTGTGCAATGCCCATGGAATTGTAACTACCCTGGAACTGGAGTTACAATTAGTTATTAGCTGCTGTGTGGGCGCTGGGATTCCAACCTGGGTCCTCTGCAAGGGCAGCCAGTGCTCTTAACCACTGAGCCATCACTCCAGCCCCAAATGTTTGTACATTTCATAGAATACATTTTATATAATACATCTTAATCATATTTAGACCCCCCTCCCATACCTGCACTCCCCCATAACCCCCTCCTGCCAGATTTCATGCATTGTCATATATGTTAAAGCCTATCAAGTCAAGTTTGTGTCCACAGATGTCCCTCAGTGTGAATTCATCCACTGGAGCATGGTCATACTATCTAGCATCATTCCCTTGAAGAAGACTAACTCTCCCTCATCCAGCAGTGGTAAGTTGCCAATAGTTCCTCAGCTAAGGTTGGGACTTTTTAACCATTTCCCCACTCCTGTGCTCGGCTTTTGTCTGGTTTGAATTTGCATGGGTCTTATTGCATGCTGTCACCACTACTGTAAGTTTAAATGAGCCAGTTCCCAATCTCCTGAAAAACGCTGTTTCCTGTGGTCATCCCTGACTCTTAAAATCATTTGTACTCTCTTCTACAAGGATCTCTGAGCCCTGTGTGGCTGAAGGTTAGTATAGGAATTCTTTCCAGGGACACACTTTGCAGTCTTATTCTCTACTCTTTGGCCAATTGTGGCCTTCTGTGTTAATCACCATCTGTTGCATGAGGAAACTTGGCTGGTGAGAGTTGAGAGATCCATTAATATTCTCTCTGCCCCTGTTCCACTATGTTCCCTGAGCCTTAGGTGTAGATGTTCCATAGCAGATGCATCACTTATGGCTGGACATCTCACAGATGATTATTCTCTATGTTTGACCAGCTGAGGATATCTGTAATAATCTGTCTGTTGCAAAAAGAAGCTTCTTTAATGAGTATATATAAGAATTTGGAGCTAATATCTGGATTATATTTTAAGGGTTGGTTTTTATGTATATGTATGCAGTATATGTTTGTAGATATTCATGTATGTGCCTGCAGGTGTGCAAACACATGGAGGCCAGAGGTAGATATCAGGTGTCTTCTTCAGCTGCTCTCCACCTTATATTTTGACACAGGATCTCTCACTGAACATGGAGCATGCTGATTTGGCTAAACTGACTGGCCAGCCAGCTCCAGTGATCTGTTTCTACCTGCCTCAGGACTGCCATCATGCATGTGGTCATGACCAGCTTCTTACATGGGAGCTGGAGATCCAAACTCAGGTCCCCATGCTGCATAGCAAATACTTTACTAACTAAGCCATCTCCCCAACCCTAAGGATGACGTTTTACTTTCTTTGCATCTTCCTGGGTTATTCAGTTTTCTAGAGCAGCATAATTACTGTATTTTTATGCTCTGGAACAATGTTTCTATTGTTTTTGTTCTGTCAGGCCCCATAACCTAGAGGCAGATAAGGTAGTGACTAAGTTCCTTTCTGTCAGTCATTTGCTGCCTCTACATTTAGCCTTTGGTTTCATAGTGTGGCATTTGGGAGTGACCAGGCACCCGAGGTGCATGACTTAGTGCCTTCAAAATGGGATGAGGCCGTAAACGCTCTTCTTTTAGAATATTCCTCTGAGAAACTCCGAGGTCCAGGAGAGTGGCCTGATTTCCTATTGATCCTTTTATTGCTTCAATTATTTCCTCAATCATGGTTGGCTAATTTAGATCCCCACCAACCCCCTTTTTCCATTGTCTATTTTATTTGGTCTCTGTTAAATATGAATCTTGGGTGGCATTTCCATTACTAAATTGACAGTCACCTAATGCTTTATTGGCATCTTTAAGAACAGAGTGTATTTCTTAGGAACCATGTAGGCGGTAGCCATTTTTTTTTTCCTCATCCATCTAAGCATAGCTGGTGTTTTGTGTTCTTGTAATCTTAATCTTAAAAACAGCAATCCATCTGTTTCATTGTTTTATTCTTTCCTAATAGAAGAAAATTTCCCCCTACTGTCTTACTGATCTATAGTCATCCAACCCTGATGGGCTCTTGTAAATGGAATAACTTCAGCAATGTGATGGCTTTTCATATTAGTTATCATTTCAGGAAATCCATTCACTCTCCCTGGCTTGCTTTTTAACCTCCAGCTGCTACCCAATTATTAGTTCTTGGATGACTGCTTCAGCAGCATTACTGTAGTACTTGCTTGTAGTAGATATTAATAATAATAAGCGGTTTATAAATGTGCACAGTGTTAAATGCACATAAGGATTATTGTTGATAAGCCTAATTATAATCAGAGTTTCCAGTGAGTGAGTTAGGCTTCTTGTGGTTGAAAAGAATGGAAATGAACTCAAGGTGGCTTCAGCAAATGAGAGGCTGTGGCATCATCCCCATACACATTTAGAGGAATCTTTGGCAAGGTTTTGGGACAAAGAGGCAGCTGGGCCTCAGGAAGGAGTAGAGCTATGCACTGAAAAACTATCAAGGATCCAAAGGAGGGCTAGAGATTGTTCAGTAGTAGAGTAGTAGAGCACTTCCCTAGGAACAGGAGGCCCTGGGTTCATTCCCCAACATCACCACCCCAGTGACCAGTCACCTGATCTCTTGTTTCTGTCATTTTCCTCTACTTCCTCCTTCCTTCTTACTTATTTATTTATTATTTATTTTTAGAGTACTAAGGATTACTTTAGCAGGGAGCTACATTCCCTGCTCATAACCTTCATTCTTGAGACATGAGTTCTCTGCCTCTCATTTCATTTCATAGAAAAGCAAAAGCAGATGACTTCCATTCCTGTCAATGTTTCATGGCTATGTTTAGAACCCTCAGAACTCCTTTGAGTGTTTTTCTTAGTTTCTTAACTTTGTGCTTCCAGTTATGTTCTGGCCTTCCCCATCCCAGTTCCAACATCTCAGGACAGGAATTCTGATTGGCCTGGCTTTGATCCATTCCACAACGTGCAGAGAAAGGCCCAAGATACATGTTCCTCATTACCCACTAATGCCCTGTGGTCATTGTTGGTTGTCACATAGCTTGACAGTTGTTGACCATAGTTACTATGTGTTTGATGACTTCTTGATCTTAATACATTGCCAAGATATAAATTTGCCAAATTCACCATCTTCCTTTTCATTCATGTTTTTAAAATGTAACATGTAATTCATATATATGGAGCCATACAATTATGAATTCTAAAAGCTTTATGTTACATGTGACAAGAAAACCGAGTTTTGTGTCCTTAAGTGCTTACATATATTTCAGGGAGATGATGGGATATAATCAAAGTGGACTAGGAATGACACCCAAAAAAATTGAAACAGAATCTGGCCCATGAGAGTGAGGCAGGTTTCCCATTGTGAATACAGCTGTGGGATACTGTGCTTACTAAGAACCTACAATGCTAGAGCCGAATACCAACCTACTCATATTTTTGAAGCTCCCAACTGAGAAATCAGATCTGCACTGAAGTAACCAAACTGGCTCTTAGCCGTTCTATGGGTCTTTCTACAATGCACATCCTCAAATAAAGACATATGTATTCATGCATGTAATAGACATTTGTCAATTACCTATTAAGTCTGGAGCAAATCATGGTTATCAAACAGGCCTCTAAATGATTCTTGGTATTAATTAAGCTCTATAGTGGGCACTTAAATAGCACTTCATACTTTTTAACTCATTTACTTTTTACCGCTTATACTATGAAGTAGGTTCTTCTGTAATTCTCATTTAATAGACAGGAAACCAAGGATCCAAGAGACTGAAACAAAATGGTCAAATTCACAGTTATGGATTTATTAGAGGAAGAAGAGCACAACCTTAGTTCTTTCTGACCACAAAATACTAGGTTTTATTTATTTAGTGTCTGAGCTAAGTTTCCATGGGTTGATTCTCTGGAGGATTGAATAAGGAACACTCCCTCACTCTAAGTTGGCACTGGCCTAAACTAGTGAATGAGTGAACCATGACAAACCACAATGTGACATGGTCAGTACTGTGATGAAGGCAGCTGGAAAAGAGGCTCTACCACTTTCCAGATGGGTGATCTTGGGAAAGTTCCTTTATTCTCTATACCTAGAAAGGGCAAAGGGCAAATAATCCTGACTTATTGGTGGCTCTGTGGAAGAAGAAGATTTGATAGATCTTTGAGGTCCTTATACTGTACTAAGAACAGAATCAAGAGTTCTTCAATCCTGGTTCTTTCTGTAATCAACAAAGTGTTCTGTATGCAATGGAAATGGGGTAGGGGTTGATATGTCAGATATTGTAAGATACACAGGGAAGCATTAGACATTCAAAGCAGAAGCCCTCACAGTTAACAAGCATATGCTGTGGGCAACATACTGAGCTCATTGTTAATTAAAGTTATAAAGGCAGGCACTGTGACAGTGTAAGGACTATTCTACATTCTGACTTCAAAAAGCAGAGAAACCTAGGAAAATGACTAAGGAATACCTGAGGCCAGACGTGACAAACCTAGGATTGTCTCTACATAGCAAGCTAATTTCTTCACTGTGCCCTTTCAAAATGCTTTATTCGAGCAACTTTTATCATGCCCTGTGCCCCCAAGGACTCTGTCCCTATTTCTGCATGTACTGCTATCCACACACTACAAAATATACCACTGTCCTTCTCTTCCAAGATGACATCGCTGCCTTCATATATCTTGGTGAAAGATTGTTCTGTTATATAGAACATTCCTCAACTGGAGATAGCTTGAGAGGGGGTAAAGCAAAAGTGCTAAGGCGTATTAAAAATTGGATCTTTCCTGGTGGCAGCTTGTCATTTTTCAATTTGGCATCTTTCCCTGTTCTTTTCTCTACCATGTAAATCTGTATGGGACTTGATTCAGAGGATATTTTCTTGTGCAGTACCTTTCTTCAAACATATGGATAAAATTTCCAGGTTTAATTGAAGGCTCTTTGGAGTTGTGCTTTGTTTACAGTCCAGAGCAGATCACTTCTGTTCTTGGCCTCAGTCCTAGATGCCCAGAAATTTAACGGTGCCTCTTGGAGTGTGACAGCCTGTTTACATCCTGGAGTTGGTCCCTGTCTTTGACTGGCTTTGGGTGTCAGTTCTTCTTTAGACCTACAGCCAATTCTACTGGCATTCTTCAGGCCAACCTCCTCTGAGGAGGCCCACAATCTCTAAGACAAAAATGATCTGTTTGCTTTCCCATGACAGGTGGCAAGGGAGAATAAGTTACATATTTTTGAGTTATAAAGAATGTCATTCACTTTGTATGAGTGTGTATATACATGTATGTGTTCAAACGCATGTGTGTGAAGGACAGAGGCTCATGTCCAATATCTTCCTTGATCATTTTCCACTTTGTTTACCTAGGCAGTGTAGTGTCTCTTACAAACACAGAGCCTGCTCAACTAGCTAGTCAGCTTTCCCCAGGAATCTGCTGTCTCTCTTTCTCCAGAGCCAGGATTATAGGCAGGCTGCCAGGCCCATCTATCTTTTATGTGGGTACTGGAGATCCAAGCTCTGGTCATCACATTTGTATGACAAGTGCTTTATCCACTGAGCTATCTCCTCAACCCTATACATTCACTTTTTTAAAATGCTACATTTGTAGCATTTGCTGGATTCTGCATTATGTTATAATTTTTTACAGATGAGGAAATGGAGGCACACCAGGGTTATGAAACTTGTCACACAGCTGATCCCTGGCAGAGTAGAAACATGAACTCAGATGTTCAAAGTCAGGACCTGTGCTCTTGACCCTCCACTGTGCCTTACTTAGAGGTTACCCAGACCAGTCTCCTGATTCACTCAATGTGTTCTTGTGTGAAAAGCTCTGAATACTCAGGAAGAGCAATAGATTGCTGGCTGTTATCATTAGTGTGCTTAATGAAAGGTGAAAGATGAGGCCAGACAAGTAATGGATGTTCATATACTGAGCCTTGGATTTCCCAAATTGTATTCTGTAAAATACTGATATCCAAGAATCTACAGTAAGTGTTTCATTGTTTTTTAATGACCACTGGGGTGAGAGAGACGGTTCAGATGTTAAAAGCACTTCTTGCTCTTCCAGAGGACCCAAGTTCAGTTCCTAAGCACCCATGTTGCATGGCTCACAACTGCAATAACTCCAATTTTGGGGAATCTGAGACCCTCTTCTGGTCTCTAGTCTCTGCAGGCACATATACACATGCCAAACACACACACAAATAAATAAATAAATAAATAAATAAATAAATAAATAAATAAATAAATAAATAAAATTTTTGATGACCAGGAACAGTTTGGAAAAATATTTATTAAAAAATAAGCCTTTTATACTATAGAACTTCTCCACACACCTTTAATAGACTGCTGTTTGTTGACCTCCTAAAGGTAGTCATAGTATGCAGGTCTTTCCCATTTCTGCCCGCTTTCTCTATTAGACCATCAGGTAGGAAAAGCTAACCCAGCAGAACCAAGGTGTTGCTCTTAGTCGGCTGGGGCCTCACTGGTGCCTGGGAAGCTTGTGTTTTAGGAGAGTTCCCACCAGTCCCTGACCAGCAGGGTGCTCATGGTGCTAAACTACACACACAAAAAAAGTCACTTTTGCTAAACTATCCTCTGTCTGGGAGGCTGTAATGTGGGACCATGCCTGGCAAAGGATATGTAAGTGACCAGGCACAAACACAACCTTGGGTACAGAGTCTCTAATGAACATCACTAGCAGACATTTCACATGTTGTCACAGTTCATTGTTGGAAGAATTCAATGCAGTTCTGTTTGCAGAAGACTTGAAATCTCAGGCCTGGCTTCTCTGACTCAGTCCCATACACTTTTTCCATTTGCTGATTTTTCTCTGTATCTTTTTGTTAGAATAAGTCTTACCCATGTGTACAACTCCTTGTGAAATCCTGTGAGGTGACCTAGTGACTCAGCAAACCTGGGGGTATCCCTCAGGACCTGGGGGTATTCCTCAGGACCTGGTACCATCTAGAAAATTCTTCTCCTCCCAGTGCCTCTTAACATTTTTTAGAAATTTGGGGTTTTAAAAAATATTTTATTATCTTTATTTTATTTTATGTAGCTAAGTATGCCTGCATGTATGTAATTATATCTGTGTTGTGCAATGCCCATGGAGGTCAAAAGAAGGCAACAGATCCCCTAGAACTGGAGCTAAGGGTGGTTGTTAGCTGCCATGTGGGTGCTGGGAACCAAACTCAGCTCCTTGTTTCGCCAAATATTTTTCCTTGTTTCTCCCTCTTCTTGGGAGGCTCGTGCTCATACCCTCTGAGGCCCCAGGGTTTCAGACGACATAAGGCATCCTATTTGAATTTTTCATAATTTATGTGACATTTGGGAGGCGGTGACTTACAAAGAAATTGCTTCTTATAACGCACACACCACTCAAGCCCACCTGTAGTCTCCACCAGCTTTTGTGCCCCACAGAAGGCCCCAGACAGCTCCCCCGCAGCCCTGTGCTTCGCTCTAGGTTCCAACCTGGCTGAGGCTCCACCCCTTTTCCCAGGATGCCCCTCTTTTTGGAGGAATGAGTAGTTTTCGGGCTACAGTCCTCTACAAGGGCAGCCAGTGCTTTGGACAACATAGGGTAATATATACTGACGACCAAAACTGACTATATTTCATTGTCCTTTTGGAATAATGCGGTAGGAAGGATAAGGATGAACCCAAACATCTTGAAATATAACCATCTTTTTCTTTACATCCTTCTATTTTAAGACTCGGTGCTTTGTCCCAGATTAAAGGTATTTATATAATTTTATATGCATGTTTCTATTTATGTAAAAATGTATTAAAATAATATATGTTCATTATTTGGTAATATGTCTAATAAGGAAACTACTCTAAAGGGGCTACATGCCTCTTTGAGTTTCATGAATCCCATAGTAAATAGAATTTTGTTGAGTTCATTTTATAGCACATTCAGCTCCATCAGCGTCCCCTGAGAGCAAGTGGGCTTGAAAAGCCGAGGAGGGAGAACAGTTAGCCCCAACATGCATCCTCGAAGCACCTTTCCTTTCCTGCCTCCTCCTCCCCCTCCAACTCCTCTTCCCCTCCCCCTCTCCCTCCCCCTAGTTCTCCTCCTTCTCTTCTTCCTCCTCTCCCTCCTCCTCCTCCTGTTTTACGCCCCATTTGTCTTCTCTTTTGTTTTTCGCAGCTGCCAAAAGTTACATTCACTATCCTCCACCCTTGGTGAAACACTGTTTCCTGTGACACAGCCTGTTCCATTTGACTCCTCATTAGATGTCTAAACCTGCCTACTCTGTTTTCCACTGACCTTGTTTTCACTGCCCTTGTTGACCTGATTCATGATGTTACCAGGAATCTAAAGGTTACTCCTTGATTTATATGATACCTTGCATAGTTGACTGACAATCCTCATTGTCTAGGTAACCCTTGCCTAGGCTGCAACCTACCTCCTCAAGTTTTTGTTTCTTCTACAGTTGTGTTCTCTTTGACCTGCCCAAATCCCAAGGGAGGTTTTGCTCCATGTTCGATGAAACTGTCCTTCTGCAGTGAACTTTTGGGATCATCCTGGATCTTTGGATTCCCACCAGTATCTCTGTTTGTGGGATATACCTGGGCAATTAACACTTTATTTACTTATATACCCAACATACAGTGTATGTGCTTCCCCTAAAAGCCATTCATTGTACTAGAAAACTGGGATGTAAGAGAGTCTGAAACAAAGTTTCTTCCCCCAAGGAAGTTGCTGTCTAGTCTGGTTGTGACATGCAGTATTATATTATTCTTGATCACATTAGCTGATTCTGCTCTTCATGACAAATTTCCCAAAATAATGAATCACCTCATATTTTTTTGCATTTCCAGAGTGCTAAATGATCAGTAATATGTAAAGATTAACAACTCACATACAAATCCAAGATGCAATCATGTCTGCAGTTCACTAGCTTTGATTCCATCTCTTCATATATAAGCTGATAATAGTCACATCCACACTTCTTACAGTGTTGTGAGGGTTGACTCATACAGGGCTAATAAAATGCCCAGCACTGGCCCAAGCACATCCTAGTCACATAAGTAAATAGTAGCCATAGTTCTCACTAAGCCAGCCTATGAAGTAAATGTTTACGATTTAATTTTTCCAGAAACTTTGACCTTGGGACAACACTGGGAGCTTTACCCTGATGGTAAGACCCCAACGTTGTGCTGTGAACCTTCCCCCATTGTGTCCAACCTGAACAGGATGGGAGGAGATAAAGGAATGCCATTGTGAGTCACAAAGTCAACAATGCATGAAAAGACTAGTCAAGCTTCCTCTATACAGAGCCATGAATTCCCACAACCATTTTTGGTTTGAATGTTGCCGTTCAAAGTTTACTTCATTTCCTGGCAGTCAAGAGATGCAGAATAGAGTTTAGAAGGAAGGAAGGAAGGAATTTCCATGTAATGTCCACATACTGTGTGCTAGGTCTCACATACATAAACATTCTCACCTTTACATCTCTGCCAAGAGGATATTCTTATTCCTGCTTCACAGATTGAAAACCTGAGACTTGAAGTGGTTAAGCAATTGGACCAAAGTTTCATAGCTAATCCAGTGAACCTCTAGAGCTTTTGTTCTTTTTAGCAAATGTCCTTCAGTAAGTCCAATTCTTGGAAGTTCTGCCTAGACTGGCATATTCTTTCTACATTTCCCCTACTGCACAACTCACTTGCATTCACCCAAGACACCTCCAGTGGAGAAGTAAATCCACTCCAATCTTGCAACTCTCTTGTCCCAATATTCCTCTTCAAAGCTGGGACTGGGTTGAATCACTGGATTTTTTTTTTTAACCTGACACAAATTTTAAAATGACCTTCTCAGGTTCATGCATGTGCCCACCCACAATATTGCTCACCATAATCCTAGTCCTTCCCCTCCTGCAGAATGTCCTGGGGCATGGCTGCTAAGATTCTCTATAGGCAGTTGCACAAAGACTTATCACCATGGTAACCAGGACAGGCCTGAGACAGTCTAGAGGAAGTTTGGCATACCTACCTTCCCAATTCCACATTGCTATTTCTGAATAATTTCTGCCCTAAAACTATTCCCCTTCCTCTGAAACTACATTTTGTAACTTTTCCACATAATTTCCCCTAGTATTGATAATATAACCACATAGGCAGGAAGAGAAGAGAATACCCAGGTTCTCCACCAAGGCTAGAAAATTGATTTCAGGGTTTTTGCTGACTGCATTCTTTTGTAAGTGACTAAGTTGAGGAGGATTTGAGGCCATGCCTTTGTGGGAGGATTAGTGCCCTGAGTGAATGGGTCTGTCTCAGACCTATGGGTTATAGGGAGTTGCACTTTGCATTGTTGAAGCTCAGCTCAACTTTCCTTATCTAATAGATAATGAAACTGAGACCTTGGTAGTGAAAATGAATTCCTGGCCTCACTTAGCTGCCTCACACAAAATCAGGTGTGGAAAGCCCATTTCTGTTCTTAGTCCTTTTCCACTCTGAATCAGAGAAATGGAGCTTACCATATACATTCTTCTCTTAACTCCACTGTTCCCCTGCCAACACCAACTCATAAAAAGAGGCACCATCCATACTCTGTCTGTGCTCAGTATTGCTCTCTTTTTCAAAGGGCTATTTATACTAGCCAGTTTTATGTTAACTATAATAAAATACCTAATGCAACTAACTTTTTTTATTGAGCTTTTGTGTATTTCATACAACCATTCTTAATCAAATTTAAGACACCCCCCCTTCCTCATCCATGCCTACCCTACTGGATCTCAGGTATTCCACCATACATGTTAAGTCCTATGCAGTCAGCCATTTGTACCCAAATGTCCTTCAGTGCAAATTCATCCACTGGAGTCTAGTCAGCCTATCTAGAGATTGTAAGTAAAGCCTATTCTCCCTCGCCCAGCAGTTATCAGTCTCTAATAGTTTCCAGGCTAGGGCCAACCTGCCACCCATTTCCCTCGCTCCACTCTGGCCCCTTGTCTGATTGAGTTGGCATGGGTCCTGAGCTCAATTCCACCATTGCCACAAATTCACATGTGCAAGTTTCTGGTGACCTGAAAGCCTCTGTTTCCCTATGTTCATGGACAAACCCTGGCTCCTACAGTCTTTCTGCCCCCTCTTTCACAATGGTCCCTGAGCCGTGGGTGGGAGAGGTTTGATATAGTAGTCCTATCCAGGGACACACACTCTGCAGTCTCTTGTTCTTTAAAAATTGATCAGTTGTGGCCTTTTGTGTACATCACACTTTGTTGTATAAGGAAGCTTCACTGGTGAGAGTTGAGGGGTGCATTAGTTTTCTCTCTTCCTCCCAGTCCGCTATGTTCCGTGAGTCTTAAGTGTAGAGGTTCCACTGTAGATATGTCACCTAGGACTGAGCTTCTCTCAAATGTATATTCTCTGTATCTGACCAGTTGTGGGATACTGCAGTAGCCTCCATCTGTTCCAAAAAGAAGTTTCTTTGATGAGTGGTGTACATCATACTTGTCTGTAAATATAAGGATCCATATTTAGCATATGGTGAGCAATTTCATTTGCCTAGAGGTATGAGAGACATAGGGTTTTCTCTAGGATCTATGATCTCTACAGTCATGTGTATTTGGCTGTGTTTACAGTGTCACCTGTAAGTTCCCTCCCATTGAAAGGGCTTTAAGTCCAATTAGATGGCTGTTGATTATCCCCTAGATAACAGTGCCATTTCTGCACCAGTAAGAGGTAGTTTGCTCTGCTGGTCATTATGGTTATTAGGCTTTAGGGCTGGGTTGGACCATTGATTGGTTTTTCTCCCTTAGCAGCTTACATAGTATCCTCCAGAACTATGAGAGCTAAACTTCAGGTAGAAGGCTTCCACATCAGTTCCTGCTCCATTGCTCAAAGTCCTGTGTCTGAATTAGGACCTTTCTTAAGCAGTAGGGTCTTATCTTACAGTTCTGGAAGATAACCAAGATCTCTGGCAATAGCATGTATTATTTTGGGAGTCTCTCAGACCACCCTGACCAACCACTCAAAGGGAGGTCTCTCCTGTATGGCACTATGCTCCTTGCCATATAGACCTCAGGAATACATATGCACTAATGTTTAGGTATACTATGTGCATTTCTCATGGGGTTTCAGAGACAACACATTTCCCTCTGGCTTCCCTATGCCTTCAAGATCCATTCATCTCTACTCTCCTCTCCATCGGACCTCCCTCTGACCTCCCCAGTCCAAGGGTCCCCATTATTCCCTTGCTCCCCCAAAAACACCCTATGGAAAGCAGTGCGGAGAACTCAAAAATTAAAAATGATTCTACCATATGATCCGGTTATACCACTCCTTGGCATATACCCAAAGGACTCACCCTACTATAGAGACACCTGTACATCCATGTTTGTTGCTGCTTTCTTCACAATAGCTAAGAAATAGAAACAACCTAAATGTCTCTCAATTGATGAATGGATAATGAAAATGTGGTACATCTATTCAGTGGAGTTCTACTCACCAGTAAGAAGAGATGAAATTTACAGATAAATGGATGGAACTAGAGACTGTTATACTAAGTGAAATCACACCAACACAGAAAAGCAAGTGATACGTGTTCTCTCTCTTTTGTGGACTGTAGCACCAATCCCTTATATATATTCTGATATAACACCAGAAGCCAGGAAAATGGAAAAGAAACACAGAAAAGAAAGAACTGAAAGAGGGGGTAGTAGGCAACAGATGGGGGAGGTGGGGAAAATGGGAGTCTTTGGTTGGGAGGAGATGATACAGGGACATGCAGGGGACCACTGTGGGGGAGGACAGAACTCAGGAGAGGGGGAATGGCCGGAGACAACTAATTTATAAAGAGAAATAGGCTATTGAAATTAGTTTGGAAATTCAGATCCAATATCATGCCATCTATTGTGAAGCCTCTGATGAAGGTAGAAGGTGTCAATGGCAGGAGCACATGTCAGAACAACTGATCACATCACAAGTAAGGAAGCACAGAAAGAGAAAGTGAGCCAGGGTCCTACCATCCCTTTGGGTGCCTACCTCCAATGGCCTAAAAATAATTTACTGTCTATACCCACATTCCCAAAAGTTCTACCACCTTCTAATAGTGTCACCCTGAGAATAAGACTTAACATACGGGCCTTTAAGGGATAGTCATAGAAATAATATACTTTCTATGCAGTAGAGTGTCAGTAGTTCATGAACCGACTACTTTTGAATCATATGTATTATTTCAAAGTGCAGATTTTTGAGTGATTCCTTGGTCTTCTGAGTCAGGATGTGATTTTGCCATTGAGGGTTAAAAACTACTCATCTAGATTTGAGGGGTTTTTATATATGACTTCTTACTTAGTTTCTGGACTCCCTGGAGTGTTCTTTCCATTGACTGTTAAGTCAGAACTTCCATCATCATCTTGCATTTCTAGTGCTCAGGCAAATGCACCAAGAAATGAAAATCACTGTGTTTCTCATCAAACTGTGATTTGACGAGGATAGATCTGAGGGAAGGAAATTCTCAAAATAGGAGCCATTCAGATTCCCTTTGAGGGACATGATAGAGTTATACAAAAATTCTTTGTGTGCTCCTGATGTATTTTCAATAAAAGTCTTGTCAAGTATGATGAAACAGTTTTCAGACCTTCATTTTCAGTGATAGGTAAAATCTTTCCAAATACACATCAGTATTTTCTTCCAATTCCTCTGTAGGAACTTAGTTTTCTGCTTGAGAAGAAAGTATATGCTGGTGGGTGTGGGTAGTGTCTGCGTGTGTGTATGTCTGGCACTAAGAAATTTATGTTAGTTGCCATCCTGGGAAATTTTGAAGACTTTAACATTTTAAATTAATGTTTCTATCCTCTATTTCAGAATTTCAAGTATTTTCACACTTGACCTATTTAGGTGTTACATACCCGTATTCTCAAAAATTGATAGCGGAAACACTAATCCCACTCAGATGGCATCCCAAGGATGATGCCTTTATAAACAGAATTAGTACCATACAACAAGGAGTCTGAGAGGTTCTTCACTCATTTTCTATCATATATAGTCTGTCCATAACCTTGAAGACAGTGCTCACCAGAAGCAAACAATGTGGTCACCTTGGATCTTAAATTTTGAGCCTCTTGAACACAAAAATTTACTTTCTACTGCATAACCACCCAGTTTGCAGGACATTGTTATAACAAATGACCTAAGATCGGACCACAGTCCAGCAATCCAGTACATGGCATCTGCTGTCTTTTTTTGAATCTTTGGGATGATCATACATTTTAAAATTCATACTTCTATCCCTCATCTGTATTCTCACCTTACTACCCCCCAACTTCATGTTCTTTGTTATTTTTTTAAGGCATATCAAGTCTAATTTGTGTCCCTAAATGTTCTTCAATATGGGTCCTTTCCCTGGAACCTGGCATTACACCCTTAAATAAAACTGACTCTTCCTCTTCCAGAAGCTATCAGCTACCAGTAGTTCTTTGGCTAGTATTTAGGCTTTGAGAGTTCTTAAGCCTTGTGGGATTTCCAGTCTCTCTCTGCTTCCTGTGCTTGCTTGAAGATGTGAGCACTCAACTTTCTGTTGTGGCCACTTCTGTCACCATGCCTCCCCGCCATTATGGACTCTAATCCCTCTGGAATAATAAGACAAATCAACTCTTCCTTTTATAAGTTGCCTTGGTCATGGTGTTTTATCACAGCAACAGAAAAGTAACGAATGCAGGAGTTGGTACCAAGAGAGTGGGGTGTTGCTGTGAAGAACCTGACGATAAGGGGTTTTCTTGAGGAATGTGGACAACTTCGGAAGTTTGGACAAGAAAGGCAGTTGAATGCTCTAAACAGAGCTTAATGGGACATTCTAATAGGAGCCTGGAAGAAAACACTGCTGAGAGCCAGGTAGTTCCAGAGGGAATAAGGACTTAAACCGCAATTCTGATATTTTGGCAAAGCATCTGCCTGCAATCCACCCGTAGATTGAGCTTGCCTGAGGCTAAATTGAAAGTAATGGGCTAATTTCTTTGGTGGAGGAAATTTCAAGACAACCTAATATAGAAATGTGGTGCCTCGGTTGATGGTAAGTATTATGCAGATCTACAATGAAAAACAAGTGGGACAGAAATAAATGTAGAATGTACAGTTGGATTGAAAAATAGCACTGGGGGCAGAAAAGATGGCTTAGCAGTTAAGAGCACTGGATTCTCTTGCAGAGGACCTGGGTTCAATTCCCAGCACCCACATAGCAGCTAACAACCATCTGTAAGTCTAGTTCCAGGGGATCCAGTGCCCTCTTATAACCTCCCCAGGCATAGCATGACATGAGTGCACTAATCTACATGCAAGTAATACACTCATACATATAAAATAAAAATAATAAAATCATTTTTAAAAAGAAAAGAATGTTTTGTTTATTTTTATTTTTATGTGTATTTATTATGTAAAAATAATAAATAAAATATTTTTAAAACAATTAAAAAAAGAAAAGAGAAGGAGCACTAGGAAGCTTAACAAAGTTGGAGCCAAGGCACGTGCTGAAGGAAAGACTCTCTTTGATAAGGAGATTAGAGCCATTAAGGACAGACCTAGAGGTTCTCACTTAAACAATGGAAGGGAGTATCCACAGAACAAGACCACCGAAGGTAAGCCTCCAACTAGTGAAAGGAAAATGTAGGAGGGATTTTCTACTCCTAAAAATTCATACCATAGAAAAGTTGCTAATGGGGATGAAGCAGGCCAGGGTCCATCCCAGGCTGGCAGCTTAATTTGGCAGTTTTGTTCATGTGGTTTTGGCTTTAGAGGCATGAAAGATGCAAGAATGAAGGGGTCATCAGTTCTTTTTCCACATTTTCAGAGAGCTGCTAAGGCCTGGCAGCATGCAACAGGGTCATCCTGCATGAAGAAGGCCTTAACAGGCCAAAAGGCCCTGACGGGTCATTCATTGTGTGAAACTGTGAAGATAAAGCTTGGTTGGCAGTGGAGACCCCTAGAAGACATTGGAGATGCTAGAGCCACAAGACAGCTGTCAAGGAGAGCTGCATACAGGGAATGGTACCAGCCCAAGCCAGAGATTTTTGTTGCATGCAGCAAAGCTGGAAGGTCTGAGCCATCTAAGCCTTTCAGAAGTAAAGTCTCAGAAGCTGAACATGGAGCGACTGGATTTGGTGTTTACCTGCTGGTTTTTGGTCTTGTTTTGGTTCAGTATTTCCTCAGTATTCCTCCATTTCTCCATTTTGGAATGCAAATGTGTATTCAGTTTCATTGTATATTGGAAGTAAATAATTTGTCTTTTGATTTTATAAGAGCTTACAGTTAAATAAGTGTCCCCGACCGCTTTCCGTCTCGCCGGCAAGAACGACGCGGGAGGACAAGTCAGGATCCTTCTGCAGCAGTTTATTGTATGCGCATCTTACACTCTTAGAAGCTTAAAGACGCCGAAAGAAGCGGATTGGTTGCTGGAGATCACGCCACGGGAGGAGGCGAGGGAGAGCAGGCTATTGTGCACGCCCCTTATGGGCGCAGCAGGATGTTTACTGTTAAGAAGGTCCGGATACCGGCGCCATCTTGTAATGGCGGCGGAGGCTGTGGCTCTCCACAAATAAGTGATTGCCATGAGTCTCAGAAGAGACTTTGTACTTTGGACCTTTGAATAGTTATTAAGACTAGTAAAAACTATGGGGACTTTTGAAGGTGGACTAAATACATTTTTATTCTTTATGATTATGAGCCTATAGAGGCCAGGAACTGGAATGTGGTGGTTTGAACGAGGATGTTCCCCATAGACTCCAAGTAGTTAGACATTTTGTTCCCAGTTGGTACTGTTTTGGAGGTTTTAGGAGGTGTGGCCTTGCTGGATGAAGCATGTCAGGGACAGGTTTTAAGAGTTCTGAAGCCTTGCAGGACTTCCTGTCTCTATGTCTGCTTCCTGTGCCTGCTTGATCACTTGACTTTCTCCTCAGGCTACCTCCTTTTACCATGCCTCTCCTGCCATTATTGACCCTTTCCCTGAAACCATAAGATCAAGTAAATTTTTCCTTCTATAAGTGGCCTGGATCATGGTGTTTTATCACAGCAACAGAAAAAGTAACTAATAGACCTAATAAGCACTAAACGGAGAAAAACTCCAAAGCATTATCACTAAGATTGGGACTGAGATGAGCATGTCCACTTTCTCCATTCCTGTTCAATACAAAGCTTGAAGCTTTAGCTAGAGCAATAAAAGAAGTAAATGAGGTAAAGGAGATTCAAACTAGAAAGGAGGAAGTCAGAGTATCCTTATTTGCAGATGATATGATTCTCTCTAAAAAGACCCTAAAGACTCCAACAGAAAACTCCTAAGCAGAGTGTGCTGTCTTAATTGATTATAGAACATTGAAGATGATTGCTGATTCTTTAACACTCCTTTTATTGAAAGGTGGGGTCTAGGGACCCCCTCCTTAAATATTGAAAGGCTTGTTGACCACTCTACCATATAAAATATGGTAGAGGTGATGTTAACCCAGTGTCCAAGCCTATGCTCCAAGACATGAGCAGTGCTTAATTTCCATCTCTTGGAACACTTGAGATGGTTCTGAGATACCACTATACTGCAGAAAATCCAAGCCACAGGAAATAGCCATAGAGGAAAAGCCACAATATGAAGAAAGACTAACAGTTAAGGAGCATCAAAACTCCAGACACGCAAATGCAGGTGCCATCTTGGTAACAGATCCACTGATGAGCCTTCCAACTGAGCCCTTAATGCCTAACTGACAAAAGCACAAGCCAAATGAAATGAATCCTCTAAGCCACAAGTATGGAGTCAATAGCTGCAACAAGAGCCCATGACTCTCTGAATGTCATTCTGTGTCCAAACATCATAAACATTAGAAATTGAAGGTTGACTTACATTGCTTTATATCCTAGCTCCTAAAGTAATTTGTGTTCACAGTTATTAAACCAGTAATCTAGAGTCTTTTGAATTATGTAACCATTTTGAAACTAAATATTAAAAATCTAAATATGTATGTAAATATAAGTAGAATTATATAGCTATATCTCTACAACATATACAGATTCAACCAACCACCATTTGAAAGTATTAAGAAAGAGTTCTATCTTTACTGAACATATACAGACTTTTTCTTTTTTCCGAAACAATATAATCTAACAACTATTGCACAAAGCTTAAATATGCTAGGCATTATAAGGAACCTAGAGATAGTTTAAAATACATACAGATATGGATAGTTTACATGCAAATGTTGCATCATTTTATATGAGAGAATTTCCCATCTGGCGTCTATGTGAGATCCTAAAACCAATCCCCTGTGGCTATTAAGGGATACCTGTATGTGATAAAAATTAGGTTATGAGGGTAGATGAGAGAACTGAAAGCATGGAAATTTCTACATGATGTGCTTTATGTTCAATGGAGCACCTTGCTCATGGCAAGGAGAGTACAAGGCCCAGGACTGGTTAGCTGTGGGAGCTGGTTTCCTTATATAAAAGCAGGTCCTGCTCATCTTTGATGACTCTATGACAGCTCAGCTTTTGTACTGTTTACTCTATCTGAGTACCTGTTGGTGCTTCTTACATCATATTAGAAATCTATTCCATGGCAATCCAACCTATGGAACAAATGAAACGCCCAATTCTTTGTTGCAGCCTGTGCCTTACTTGTCTTATACCCCCAGTTCTCAGTAAATATTTGTTGAATAAATGAATGAACAAATGAGTATATGTTAGTCACCACAGTTACAAAGACAAATGAGGCATGGCCCCTTCCCTTGAGGAGCTCACAGTCTATTGAACACGGGCAGCAAATTAAATACTGGTCATGCCTCCTGGTTAGTACATTCTTTTATTCAGAAACATCATTTCATCTATGTCTAGCTGCTGTTCACACCTATACCCGGATGAAATGAGAAGATATATGAAAATGTGCCTTGGAGCAGCCTAGAGTGGGGACTGCCAGCCACCCACCCTGCAGACGCAGCCTCTCTATGCTGAGTAACTGTTTGAGGAGGAAGGAACAAATACCCCACAAGAGCTGCAAAACCTGGGTCCGATTATTCAGAATCACCCTCAGGGATTTTTCAGAAAAGCAAAACCACTGACACATCGTTCCACCAGGCTGCGCCCATACAACTGCAGAACCAGCAGCGAGGCCACCGGATGGGCACCACTTGCCAAACTGCAGCTAGAGCTGGAAGATCTGAAGCAGATACCAGGCCTTTATTTAACTCTTTTAAAAGAAACATGAGATTTTTTTTTTTTTTAATGTTCACCCAAATGTATAGTCGTGACCACTAGAAACTGGGAAGAGCAAGAGAGGACAGTGATGGGAGACATTGGATAACTGGTACCCAGTATTGTGGGGTTCTACAGTTCAATGAGGTGCCTATAGTTCAAAGAAACCTACTATATCAGGGCTGGAAAGATGGCTCAGCTGTTAAGAACACTTGCTATTCTTCCAGAGAATGAGGGTTCAGTTACCAGCACCCACATGGCAGCTAAGAACAGTCCGTAATTCTAGTTGCAGAGGATCTGATGCCCTCTTCTGGCCTCTTCAGTGCATTGCATACCTGTGGTTCATGTACATGCTTGCAGGCAAAACACTCATACACATAAAATAATTTTTTTTTAATTTAAAAAAAAAGAAACCCACTATGTATTTAAGAAAAATCACAAGAGAGGAGCTCAGAGTCTCCAGACAGAATAATGATAAAGAGATGAGTATGTTAATCACCCTGATTTGAATGGTATCTATTGAATTGAAATCTATTGTATTGAATGGTATCACATGTATTGAAATCATACTGCACTCTATAAATAGGTACAATTACATATTAATTCTTTTCAAGTGTTTGAAGAAATGAAAATGTTTATTGCCCTGATTTGATTATTATAAACTATATACAAATGTTGAATTATCACACAATACCCCAAATTTTAATCAGCCAGTCCATTTAAGAACTTCAAAAAATTATCCTTTTTCCTTCTCAAGTATGTTTTGAACTTGCATTCCTTTACTCTTCTTTATACTTCAGAACTTTCGTAAAATGAGACAAAGGGAAAATAAGACTTTTATTTTCATTTAAGGATGAGCGACTTCTAGGTCTTTCTTTTGTTCCTCTAATAAAAGTATCTGTGTCAATGTGTTGATATGATCAACATTTATAGAGTGTTGATTAAAATGCACTTGGGTTTTTAAAGATGTCTTTTTCTCTGGATTGAATAACCCTAGGTGAGAGTGTCTGGGAACTGTTGGGGAGACACTATCCCTGTGTATTCATGGCTGGCCAAGCAATAGGCTCCACTGCAGCTCAAGAAGAAAGAGCCCTGTGAGTGGAAGTGACGGGTCACAAAAGAGCAACCTGGTGGAATACTTAATCACTAGAGTCTGTTTGCTTTCTTCAACAGACTGTGATTACTTATGAGTAAAAATTCCTTAAGAAAGCATTAGAAACAACAAAAGCCACCATATTCCTCTCTCCCTCACATCTTGAAAGTTCATCAGCATCCTATCATCTTGAAAAGAAAACACTCTTCTTATTAAGACATTTTCTTCATAGAGTAGCTTAGTGTCGTTCAAAATTAGAATCCAAAACAGCCAAAATCATTATTTTGATAATTATACAAAATTATAAAAATAAGAAGTTAGATAGCACCTACAGAAACTATCGATGGAAAGTTACTATAAATTTGAACATTATATGGCACTGATAGTGTATGTCTTCTGATTCTGGCTGAAGAGATCTACTTTCTGAGAAAAAGAACTTTTAAAAGCCCAACATGATAACTCACACCTATAATGTTAGCACTTGGAAGACTGAGGCAGGAGGAATGCCACACATTTGAGGTCAGTCTGGGCTAAAGTAAGACCCTGTATTAAAGAAAAAATGAACAAATAACTTTAAACTTGTATGAAAAATCCTTTGTTTACTAATTTTTTTTTCTGTCCTTTTCAGTTTTATAACCTTTCTTTGACTTGTGGGTTAACTATCATAGCTTTTAACTGCTATAAGCATTTCCTGTGTGATCTGCCACTCTAGTTGATTTTATTACACTTAAAAAAAATCTACAATCTCATGACCCATGACTTCTGTCTTTATGGGAGGTGCTACATGAAGTGAGTTAAAGTTAGAAGTGACTGGAAGGAGAAATATGGCTAAAGAAGACTGCAAGCAGCATCCTTGCTCTGCCTGTTTTTAAGAGGTCTGTATCAATCAATGCCTTGGGACCTAGAACACATACAATGATGGTGATGTGCAGAAGCAGAGCTTCCAAGTGACATGGATTACTGGTCCCAAGGCAGCAATTACTAGAGGCCTGCTCCATTGCATAGTCTTGTCACCTATTCAACATTGCCAAAAATTCCAAAGGTGATACCATGGATAAAATTCCTGAAGTGTGGGGCTCCCTTTCCCTCAATCCAGAAAAAAGATTCTATCATGATAAAGTCTTAGACCCAAAAAGAACTTAGAAAGACCACATGTCCCATGCTCCTGACCAGGTAAAACCAAACATAACCTAGATATAAAAGAATAAAGAAAAGAAAAAGACAGCATCACTTTCTTTGATAGCCTATCCTGTTTAATTGCCTTTCCAGAAAGAAAATTTTGTTATGGCTTCAGAGTCAGTCAGATCTTATTCCAGTGTCTAAGCTATCACTCTCTAACCATGAGACAGTAGGTTACTGATCTTGCCAAATCTTATTTAACTAATTTGGAACATAGGAATAAGCAAAAGGCTCTTTATACCAGGAGGTGATTTTTGAGGAGTAAAGGGAAACAGAAAAGACCCTCAAAACATCACTTCCCTGCTCCTGACACCCTCCTATTACATTCCTGGTGTTCTCTAGCCTCACTGTGGAGGGAGAATCTATGGTGTCTGATCATTTCTTGAAGTAATAAGACCAAATGATGTAGCCAGAAGAGTTGGCACAAACTTCAAAAGGAAGCTGACTTGCCATCCTCAGAATAACATGAGGAAAGGAGAAAACATTAGTTTGTCACACTAGATTGGGATTCAGTAGTAGTTACTGAAAATCCTGTGCCAGATACCATGTGACATTATCCCTGGAGCATAGGACAATGTAGCTGTATGGCCAGCTTCCTGAATGGCAAAGAAAGGCAATTATTTGGAAACCAAGATTAAGCGTTTAGTATTATTATAGAAGTAGTGGGATGTGATGATGATGGAGACCTATAAAGAGTTTCAAAAGAGAAAAGGCAGCCTAGATTTGTGGGTGCTAGCTGCACCACGTGAGGAGCATTGTGCAGGAGCTAAGGCACTTTGAGACAGTAGTGCACTCAGGATGTCTGAGAAATACCTCATGTTTTAGTGATGACTCTACACCATGGCTAGGGAATTTCAGGCCCTACAACGTGATGTGATTCAAAATTGTTCAGTATTCATAACAAAATACCTTTAAAAGACTTCCAGACATGAAAAGCAGTCCATAAGCAGGAAAAAAAAAGTTAACTGAGGTTCTCACACCATATGTTTTTGGGAGTCTCTGCTATAAATGAGCACTATCATTCCTATCAAAAAGCTGTGATCTATCTTGCCATCTTTTATGCAACAAAAATATGATGTATGCTTAGCCTATACCAAGTGTAGCATTGAGGTCTAGGATAAAGGATGACAGACATGGGCCATACCCTCAGACTGCTCACTGACTCACACCTACTGCTCAACAGCTATTTGTTGAACAAATACATAAAAGGAGCTATGTAAACAGGTAAGTTGGACTATCCTGATATAAGTATCAGTAGCTGCTTCTCTGTGTTTCTAACTGTAGGTGAAGTAGTTAGGGAGTACTTTGTACAAGATTCAGTGGTTCAACTTGAAAGGTAGTCATTGATCTTTGAAGCAAGCATTGACAATTTGGAATGGAAACACACACACACACACACACACACACACACACATACACACACACCAAATTCATGGTTTCTGAGCTATTTGGACACTACCTACGTACAGCATGATGGGAGTGCAGAGTATAAAGTAGAGGAAACACCAGCAATCTGATAGGGAGCTGGGGGAGGAAGGAGTATACAAGTACTGATGCTTTAGTTTCTCTTCAGCACCTAGAGATGAATGCTTTATTTGCTATAAATTAAGTCCCATTCTGTTTTTTTTTAATATTTTATTTATTTTTTATATGTTTGAGTGTACTGCCTGCATGCACATTAAAAGCACCTGTGTCGTGTAAAGCCCCAGAGGTCAGAAGAGGATGTCGGATCCCCTGGGACTGGAGTTATGGATGGTTGTTAGCCACCATGTAGGTACTGGGAT
>NW_008342276.1:3451210-3501217 GCF_000622305.1 Nannospalax galili | reverse complement strand
ACACACACACACACACACACACACACACACACATGCACACAGACACACGCAGAGCCATCATACACAAGCACCTTCCTAATAGTTCAGTGGCATGCTGAGGAGAGCAGGGTAGAGCAGAAGGATGAAGAGTACTTAGCATTTTGACTACATCAATGAACGACACCTGTACATCCTTTTCTGGGCAATGGGTCAACTTGGTGAAGCAAATTAAATAATCACACCAAATATCCATCTCAGCCACTGTAGCCTTGTTGGTCACTTCTAATGAGTGAATTCATGTTCATTCGGAGGAATGAAGAGAATTTAGGTTTCTACTTTATTTTCCATTATACACATAATATATAATCATTGTCATAATTTTCTTTTTAATTTTGCCTATGCAGAATAAAGCCTTAAGGTTTTTAATTTATCCCACCAGGAAAATATTAACAAATGGTAACGTTTCACATGCACACTTTTAGATTTTCACATATATGAATATTTCTGAAAGTAATTATTTAACTGTTAGTCTATACTCTTACATTTGATATTTTTTAATAGTTGATATTTTCTTTGTTGCATCCCTCTTTTGGGTGGAGCTGGATTTGTTCTATGACCATTTGGGTGGGGGGCAGGGGATGACGTTTTCCTCATTATACCCCAAGAATCCAGAAGGTTTGATACCTACTTTCAGTTCCTCTCTGTATTAGCTACTTTTCTGTTGCTGTGATAGAAACACTGACCAAAGCAATTTATAGAAGGAAGAGTTCAGTTGAGCTTACTGTTCCAAGGGGCAAGAGTCTATCATGGGGGGGACACTCATTGGCAGAGGTAGCTGGGAGAGGAGCGGAAGCTAAGCTCTCATATCTTCAAGCAGGCATAGGAAACAAGAGAGCGACTGGAGATCTGGCAAGGCTTAAGAACTGTCTAAGCCTGCCCCCAGTAACGTGCTTCCTCCAGAATAGCCAGACCTTCTAAGACCTCCCAAAACAGCGCCACCAACTGGAGACAAAATGTTCGAATACTTGGAGTCTATCGGGGACATTTTCATTCAAACCAGCACACTCTCATAGTCTCTTTCCGATTCTTAAATAGTAGTGGTTCATGTTCAAAAACTACATTCCGGGCCTGCGTTTCTCAAATTACTAATATCAAGAATGAAATATTCCATTGATTTACCCCTTGAGGTAAATAAGAAACAGCCATATTTTCCTTCCCTCAGCTCCCCACCCTCAACAACCGTCTCTTTCTATTCTTTTATTCTATGAGATACATATCCAGATCCTTGATATTTTAGTTGTTGATTCTCATGCACTTGGATTATTTACAGGACTGCAGGGATGGCTCAGCAGTTAAGACCACTTACTGCTCTGGCAGAAAACCTGAGTTTGGTTCCCAGTGCCCACATGGTGGCTCACAACTACCTGTAACTCCAGTTCCAGGGTATCTGATACCCTTTTCTCCTTTCTTCAGGCACTGCACACACATGGTACACATAGACTCACACACATACACATAAAATAGAAAATAAATAAATATAAAAATAATATTATTTACATTCTTATAGACAGTTTTTCTGTTTTGTATTATTTTGTTCTGTGTATTTTTTTTTTTCCTTTGAGGCAGGCTCTGCTTGTAGCTCCAGCTGGCCTGGAACTCACTATGCAGACCAGGCTGGCCTTGACCTCCAGAGATCCACCTGCCTTTGCCTCCCAAATGCTAGGATTAAAGGTGTGTGTCACTATGTCCAGCTTTAACAATGTTTCTTAAAAATACTTCTTAGGGGTCTGGAGAGATGGCTCAGCAGTTAAAAATACTGACTGTTCTTGTAGAAAACCCTGGGTTTGAATCCCAGCACCCACATGGCAGCTAACAACTGTCTGTAACTCCAGTTCCAGGGGATCTGATGGCCTCTTCTGTCCTCCATGGGCATTGCCCAACATGAGTACACTTACCTACATGCAGGCAATCACTCATACACATAAAATAAAAATAATAATATTTTTTTAAAGAAATACTTCTTAAAAAATGTTTCTCAATTTCCACATTCTTAGTTAGCCTCCATTACCATAAAGAATGTCAACCCATTGTAAAGCCACTCCTGGTTGAAAATGTCTGCTCTTTGCTTTCCTGACTACTGACCGCGTTGGCCAAATAACAGCCTGGAAAACATAAAATAGCTGTCATTCCTGAAAACCACATAGGTAAATTCCATCTTTGAAATTTGCATCTCTTCTTGATTAGAGGATATATTTCTTTTGCCCAGATTTTGGGGAGTATCTTCTTTTAGACTTAATAGTCATTGCCTCCAAATGTTTGTGAATTTTCACTAAGTCTACAATGACAGTCATTCTTTTCCTACTATTTTTTCATTTCAGGGAGATTTTCTTCCTCATGTCCATTGGCATTGCTTCTGTCTGCAGGGATCTGTGCTTCCTCACATGATCCCAGTTAACATGTGCTACACTTAACCACCTCTGTTTTAGTCCATCTTTATCTCTTTCATGTCCTTCACCTGCCCTTTTCTCCCTCTGAACGCCTGAGTTCAGTTCTCAAGTTTTGTGTATCTTAGTTGCTTTTAAATGAGGCTGATTCTGATTTTTAGAATCTTCATTAAAAACAGATTTCCTAACTTTAAAAACGTCCACTGACCTCTCCTCACATGTGTATTTGGCTATGTTTACAGTACCACGCATGAATTCCCTCTCATTGAGTAGATTTTAGGTCCAATTATGCAGCTGTTGATTATCCCCAAGATAAAAGTGCCACTACTGCCCCAATATAGTTTGCTGTGCTGGTCATTGTTGTGATTATTAGGCCTTAAAGCTGGGGTTGGGCCATTGATTGATGTTCTCCCTTAGCAACTTACATAGTGTTCTCCAAAACTGTGAGAGCTAGTCTTCAGGGAAGTGTCTTCCAGGTCAGTTCCAGCTCATTTGCTCCGAATCCTTTGTCTAGGGTATGACTTGCCTTCAGCTGATGGGGAACGGGTTTAAACATGATTAAGATGTTGTGTATGAAATACACAAAAATTCAGTTTACAAAGGTCCACTGAATCAAAATCACTAGCGTTGACCCTAGGCATGTATGTGATTGTATCTTCCCCTTCCAATTCTGGACTGCTGATTGCCTTTTCTGTGGAACTAATCCAAGATCTAGAACAACGTGGACTATATGTGCATGGAAGAAAATAAACACGGTTCAACCATGCAAAATTACTGTAAGGGTAGAGATCTGTGTATGTGCTTACATGTGTGCGTGCGTATGTGTGTGTGTGTGTGTGTGTGTGTGTGTTCGTGTATTTTGACTGTCATAGATTTGGGAAATACTGTCCTACCTCACTTTTCTGATCCACTTACTTCAAGAGTGATCCTCCTCTCTGCAGCATGCCATGATGTTTTTAAATTCTGCACTGAAATTACTTGTTTATGCTCTTTTCATAAGATCCCTTTTTATCTTGATCTATGACTTCATAAATTGTCTTTCAGAATAATTGTATTTTGAGCAACTACTTTGAGAATGCAAAGCAGGCCCGGGGTTAATGAGCCCAGCAGTAGAATCTCCTTAGGGAGATTTTGTAAATACAGATTTCTTAGCCTTTCAAAGGCCCAGTGAATCAAAATCTCCTGCATTGACCCTAAGCATGTATGTGTCCCACCTTGGACATTTTTCTGCACATCCAACGAATTTTACCTATAGACACATCTTCCCATATTTCATGAACACTTCACTTTGCCCACTATTGTTTGTACCCAGTGTAGCTGCATCTAATCTTACATGAAGTGTCTGTTTATAGGAGTGAAATAGTATGACATGGGTTAGGCCAGTATCCTGTCTAGTTCTAGAATATTTGTTCATTGGTGAAAATTGGACTAGATAAATATCTCCACTGAGCTTAGCATAGTGAACAGATGTCTTTAATACAAGCACTAGGGATGCTGAGGCAGGAGGATTGAGAGTCTGAGACCAGCCTGAGCTGCATAGCAAGACCTTGTCTGAAAAAAAAACACCAAAAAAGTAGTAGTTCAGTTTTATAGCACATGTCTAGCACACACAAGGCACTGTACTTGATTTACAGCAACACACACACACACACACACACACACACACACACACACAGTTCTCTACCCTTACAGTAATTTTGCGTGGTTGAACTGTGTTTATTTTCTTCCATGCACATATAGTCCACATTGTTCTAGATCTTGGACTAGTTCCACAAAAAAAGCAACCAGCAGTCCAGAATTGGAAGTATATCCAACATACATCTGTGGTTATAAACACATGAAATTTGGTATATGTGTACAATGAAATACAGACCCCAATTAGCTACATCCATCAGTGTGCACAGATATTAAACATTAAGTTGAGCAGAAGGTTCGTATCATGGAAGATATTCAGTGTGATCAACATAAATTTCATAAACAACAAATCTGACCAAAACCTCGTTTAGACTAGGGATGCATGCATAGATGGTGAAAGCATGTTTTCAGTGGGTGAATGATGAATCAAAGTGCAGCGTAGTGGTTATTGCAGGCAGGGTGGGGGAAGGGTCAGAGAGTGGCATTCTAGGCCTTCTATGATACTAATATTATTTATGCTTCCGAATTCACTAGTTGATACACAGATATTTGGTTTACTATAATTTTTTAATGTAACACTCATTTAATAGTGATTTTTAATAATTTTACAATTCAAGTTTTAATTTAACATAATTTAATTACATTTAAAATGATAATAATTTCAATAATTCCTCTTGATATATGACATTTCATAATAAACAATTAAAAAATACCTCACATAAAATTTTGCTAAGGGTGAACATTCACTGTTCCTGCTCTGCATCCATGGTAGCCTGAGAAGGTCACATGTCCATGTTGGGAAGAAGGGTGGATGGAAAGCCACATGTCTTCTATGCACTTATCTTACCCAATTCCTAATTTAGTGGGATTTTTCCCCCTGAAGTTCTATAACTTTCTTTCTCACCAAACAACTTCCCTGTTCTCTCAGGATAGACTTGTATGCTTCCCTCAATGTGAGATCTTCCTTCCACAGGATATTCAGTGTGGGTCACTAGATAAAGATAAAGTGGCCTTGTTAGCCTAGGTTAGCACAGAGGAAAGACTTCTCCTGGTCCTGCTTCTCTTTGGATTTCTGAAAAGAGCACAATGGGAAGCTGGTCTCGTATGAGTCTTTTTTCCCTAGACACAGACAGGATAGATAAAGTTACAGATGGGGAGATATTACTATAACACTGAAAAGAGCACAATGGGAAGCTGGTCTCGTATGAGTCTTTTTTCCCTAGAAACACAGACAGGATAGATAAAGTTACAGATGGGGAGATATTACTATAACTTGACCATGAGTAAGTTGGAAAACCTGTTCCATGTGGTGCTGAGATGCACATATTATCCTCCGAGGTATGGTTCATGCCATACCTGGGAACAGGAAGTCTCAATAAGTTGAACTGTTGACTTTTCTTTTTTCTTGATTTCTATCAGGGGCAGAAACTAAATTCACAAATAGTCCAAAGTCTGCCCACTATGTAGTCCATCTCACTGCCTTAGGCAACAAAATCTATGGTTAGCTCAAACTCAGTTATTCAACAAATATATGATTAGTTCAACTTCAGCTATTCAACAAGTATCTTTGAGCACCTACTAGGTGCTAAGGACAGAAAAAATTTTAAAAACAGCTTTTTCTTCTCTTTTCTTTTGAGACAGGTTCTTGCTGTGTAACTCCAGTTGATCTAAAACTCATGATTCTCCGCTTCTGCATCCCAAAATCTGGGAGTATAAACATGCATAATCATACCTGGCCAAAAAGAAGAGAGATCCTTTTTGTATGGAAGGGTAGACAAAGGTGTTAATCAAGGGCTGTACTATTGAGCCACCTCTTCAGCCCAAACCTTTCCACTGCTGTCATGAGACATGAAAATATAGATTGGAACTTAGGCAATAAACAAAGGATTACACACATAGTTACCAGAAGTCAGTTGTGGAAACATCACTGTGTGATTGTATTTAAGTGGAGGGAAGCTGGACTACAGGTTATGAAAATAATTTTTAAGGAAGTGGCCAATAATGTGACCCATCATCGATAAACATAAAGCAAAAAAGTCAGGAGAACAACAACATAATAGGGAAAGCAAGCTGTGGGGAGAGACTAGAGATGGAGAAGAGCTTGGTGAACTCATTAAAATAGCAAGAGGATGTGGTGGTGAAGGCAGACAGTGGCTACAGATGAGCAGCAGCACACTGAAGATTTTGAAAAATCCATGATCAGGATGGAACTTCATCACAGGGAAGGGCAAGTTTCTGCAAGGCTTAAAAAAGAAGGAAAGTATGGTCATGTCTGTTGTGTGTTGTCTGTTCCTGAGACGGTGACGGGATCAGACTATGCTATCTCTAAGCCAAAATATAATTAAGAATGTTTACTGTTTACTAATTATCAGTTCCATTATAATTTGACTAAAAATATGTAATATCAATATGAGACTCTGTAAATGGACAAAAATATATTACATTCAGTCCACAAAACTTAGACTATACCCTGTTCAGTCACAGCTTTTGGCATTAGAGGTTGTCTTCTGCTTCAGAGCTCTCAGAATATCAGAATGAGCTCCATAAATCTCACCTTAGCACATCTGGGTAGTGAAGCTTGTCTGTCTTCCTCTCACTGAAAGACTAGACCCAGAAATATTAAGAACTTTTTAAAATATTTTATTTTTTTATAGGTATGAGTGTATTGCCTGTGTGTATATGAGTGCACCCGTGTCGTGCAATGCCACAGAGGTCAGAAGAGAGCTTCGGATTCCTCTGGAACTGGGGGTAAGGACAGTTCGTAACTGCCATGTGGGTTCTGGGAATCGAACCTGGGTCCTCTGCAAGAGCAGTCAGTGCTCTTAACCACTGAACCATCTCTCCAGTCCCATGAGAACTTTCTAAAATCCTCAGGGAGCCAGAGAAATATACCAGATGGCAAACTTACTACAGATTCTCATTCAGTGACTATGAAGGACATGTTCAGTATCTGTGATATGTCCATGTGTATTTGTGCATGTGGAGGTCAGAAGACAACCTTGGCTATTGTTCCTCAGGAGCTGTCCACCTCATTTTATAAGCAGGGTTTTTCACATGACCTAGATGTCAGAGAATTCATGTCAAGGAATTTCCCTTGACTTCCTGACATCTTTTCTTCCTTCCACCGAAATTGTCCCATTGTTTTTCCACACAGTTGGAGATTCAAAGCAGTTATTATGCTCCAGAGTATACTCCCTGAATTAACACGTGGCTCCATTCCCACTGCTGATGGATGACAAAGATGACCAAGTTGTGTTTTCGGCCCTCAGTAAGCCACCAATCTTAGGAGAAGAGATCAGAGATCACAAAGCACTGTGACCAAGTACTAGAAAAATGGCCAACACACTGCTGGATCTTCAGGATAAGAGCAAATCCAAGAATTTCCCAATTAGATTTCTAGTAATAGGAACATTTTTAGGAGGTTGTTTAAAAAACTTGAAAGCCCGTAAAATGAAAAACTCAGTTTCAAATTCTTGAGTTCCCTGCATAACTCCTTTCCCAAAGGCAATCGACCTCAACAAATCTTCAGACTAGCAGTGTGTCTCCAGGGATCAGTCATGTGCATGTTTACAGGCCTCTGCATGGTCACTTTATGGAAGGGACCAAAATAGTGATTTTTCTAGTTGTTTCCATCTTTTATTTGCTTCACTGTAAAAATGACATGAAGCTGGCTGGGTTATACTAATTATATCCAAGATTTTGTTTCCTGCTGCTGAGTGGGATCATGTAGAAAGCATCTCTCCCCTCAAGAATAGAACGTTTAACCACAATAACCACTTCTACATTAAACAAAGCATCTTTCTGTCTTATGGAGAGTGTTTTATAGGTGATTTTGCACCCTATTTCCATGAATTATCTGACTAGCCAGGGATACCTGCACAGGTCTTGAAGAATTAAACCGATATTCAGAATAAACCCCCAGATGCCAGTAACAGCTCCCTAGTTGTGGAGTCAAAGCTGGAAGAGCTGGTGACCTCCACTATCTGTGCAATGCAGATTATAACCTTTCAAATTCCTTACCAGTAAACCCAAACACTGAAATAGTTCTTTCTTCTTGGTTCTGTCATCCTCCTTGAATTTCAAAGCAAAATAAGTCACTCAGTCATCAGAGCAGGAGAATATGACTGAAAACATACTTTGTATATAAAAATGTGTATTCTGGCCAGGACAATATCTCAGTGGGTAAAAGCACTTGTCATACAAGCCTGAAAACCTGAGCTCAGATTCTGGGATCACATGTAAAAGGCGAAATGCTTTAGTACACATCTGTAATTTCAGTGCTCCTATAGTGAAATGGGAGATGGAAACAGGAGAATCACCTAGAAGCTTTCTGGCCAGTTAGCCTGGAGTGTATCACAAGGTGTCAGAAATAACAGGAGAGACTCTACCCCAAAACAAAGTGGAGGTGAGAACCAATTCCTGAAAATGGTCCTCTATCCTCAACACATGAGGCATGGAATGTGTGCACTTGCGTGTGCGCACGCACACACACACACACACACACACACATAAATACAAATGGATGTTCTCCAAGCCCCACTAGCCCTGAATTTTGAGCGTCTTTAAGGGACTTGGTACTTAACCCTTCGGAAGTGACAATTCTAATACAGATTCTAAAGTGCTCTCAAGTTCTTTATGAAAAAGCTCAGTTTTGTTTTGCAACTTAGCTCCTTGCAACTGATTGACAAGCATTAAAGAGGTGATCTATCTTCTACCTGTAATCTCTCTCTCTCTCTCTCTTTCTCTGTGTGTGTGTGCGTGTGTGTGTGTGTGTGTGTGTGTGTGCATGAACGCATGCGTATCCTTCCAATTTGACACAGTGGAGCAGGGAGCTGTTACTGGAAATTGAAGCACCAGGTGTGATTAAACAAGATCACACATTTCATTCTCTCTTTAATTTCACACACTCTTCAGCTGAATCCATGCACTAACCCCTGGATTCAGCATAGCCATGCATTTTTAGTGTCCAACAGAGCAATGGCAAAATGTTTCCAAATTGTAAGCCACCCTACTGGGCTACTGTGAGTTGTATCTGGTTTATTCAGTATCACTAGGCCAATTTTATTAATCCATTCATCTCTCTGGAGAGTAAGATGTCTGGTTCTTTTACATCATTGATGTTCAATTTCAACTACAAGTAATTTCAAAAACAGGCCCAGAATCAAGGATAAGGTGAAGAACTTGGTGAAGTTCTAGGGATAGAGGGTTTGGAGGGGATCATGGTCAAAGGGTGCAAGCTTTCAGTAGAGAGAGAGAGAGAGAGAGAGAGAGAGAGAGAGAGAGAGAGAATCTGGAGACCTCTTGTATGCCATGATAACACCAGTTAGTAATGACTGTCGTGTACACAGCTGGCCCTCTGTATCCTCAGGATTCACATCCACAGCTAAACAGTACATCATAGCAATATTTACATAACATCTACACTGTTAATTATAAGTAATTAGATACTGTTTAAAGTATAAGAGAAGTAATTATATAGATCATATGCTACAGATGATATATCAGTTCACAAGAGATGTGAGAAACTGGAAATTTTGCTGTCCTTGCTGGAGTCCTATATCCAATCCCCTAAAGATCCTGAGAGATGATTGTATTTAAAAGTTATTAAGAGAGTAGGTCTTAAATGTTCACATACACGAAGCAACATGAAGTGATGAATCTGCTAATTAGCTTGATTGTCACACGCTTTACAGTGTGTGCTCATATCAAAACACCATATTGTGCACCTTAAATACAGACAACTTTAATTTGTCAATAAGGCCGAAGGAAAAAAATGATTAAAATTCTTCACAGCTTTTCCTCTCACCTCCTGTTTCTTCTATTCCTTTGGATCTATCCCTACTCACTCCAGCTCTGCTTCTAGGATTTAGAGTTGGAAGTGGCATTTATGTGTTTCCTTTGCAAGCAAGTGCCAAGAGGCTACATGTGTGGTATGCTTGAAGCTATTTTAAAAATGAAATTGGGGCTAGCCATGGTGGGTAAACCCAGCATTTGAGAACGTAATACAGTAGGGTGGTGAATTTCAGCTCAACTTGGGCTAAATAGCAAGTGCAAGGCAAGCCTGGGCTGTATGGGGAGACCCTATATCAGAAAAAAAGTAAAGAATAGGAGGGAAATAGGGAAGACGGGCAGGGGGAGGGGAAGAAATGGAAAGGGAGGAAAGGAAAGCAGGGAGGGAAGAAGAGGGAAAAGAAAGGATTAAAATAAAATTGGGTAAAATTCAGGATATGTGCCCTTGATGTTTAGCAACAAATGACTTTGGATGCCCAGGATAAAGCTTCCCTGTGTTGAGGAGCCAACAGTGCTCCCATGGCATACATACCTAGCACAAACAAGCATGACACTGATGTAACACTGACGTCTCTAGAGAGAAGAATAGTTGTCCCCTAGCTATTTGCATTCTTACTTTACACCCAAAAGCCAGTCACCATAACCCAGTAGTGAGTCACTTGCATAGCATGGTGCCATTCCTCAATGCAGGCTCAATACTCAGTGTGCCAGATGCCATCTCTGCTGTGATGAGGTTTTATCCACTGATTATCCTCATGGCTCTGCTGGCTATTTCATTCTCATCAGCTTACCTGCAGTTGATTCTACTCATATTCCAGTCAGTAGCATAGTCTGAAGCCCAGCCCCTGAGCACCATGCTCTTTCCTAGCTATGTTCTGCTCCATGGGCCTGGGAAGCTTACTCCTCCCTTCTACCCCATGCTGTCCAAGTTCAGGCCAAGTCTCAGGTCATATTCTCCAGGTGCCTCATCTGTTCCTTTCCCTATCCAAAATCCATGTAGTGTCTTCTTGTCTTCTAACACACAGATACCCACAGACAGGCAGGCAGGCAGACAGACAGACAGACACACACACACACACACACACACACACACACACACACGGCGGGGGGGGGCGGATTATAGCTACATCTATAACCTTTTCAAGGATGTGGGTGGTGTCTTATTCATTGTAGCTCTACTTGAGCATCATTGGTAATCAGCAAATATTTAGTGAATTACTCATCGAATTCATGATTATCATTGGATACAGTTCTTACAGACTCATTTGGTCTTCATGTAATCTTTGGAAGACCCACAAAGTAGCTGCTAAATAAAAACTGGAGACAATATGGCATTTGTAATCTTGATCGCCCAAATTGTAGTGAGAATTAATGCTGACAGATAGATGATGATGATAGATAGATAGATGATAGATAGATGATAGATAGATAGATAGATGATAGATGATAGATAGATAGATAGATAGATAGATAGATAGATAGATAGATAGATAGATAGATTGCCACACAGGGGCATTAATTATGTGGCAATATATCCTTCCTGAGGCTGGAGAGATGGCTCCCCATATAAGAGCACTGGCTGCTCTAACAGAGGACCTGGTTTCGATTCCCAGCACCCACATGGCAACTAATAACCATCTGTAACTCCACTTCCAGGGAATCTAACGCCCTCTTCTGGCCTCCACAGGCTTTGCATAACACAGTGCCCTTACATATGTGCAGGCAAAATATTCATACACATAAAATAAAAGTAAATTTTAAAAATTCTGTTCCCTCCATGGTATACTTTTTCATAAGAATGAAACCCCTTGGCAAAATTAAATTGTAGCTGCTGGAAATATCTGGCGGAACTTTTTGTTGTTGTGGTCACTTCTGGAGAATTACCAAGACAATGCTATCATTGCTTTGTCCAAATTAAAATGCGTCTAAAAAATAAGACAAAACAGATTTATAGCTACAAAAAATGGCCTACACAGGGAGCATTGTAGAAGAGGGTTGGAAAGATGGTAAGAGCCAGGGTAGGTGCATGATCATAAAGAAACAGTCTTTGGGAATTGCTCATACGAACTTTCAGCAATGGTATCAGCATGTACAAGACCTATGAAAACTCAATCAGACAAAAAACCAGCATAGAACTTGGGAGATGAACAGTAGGCCCCAACCTTAGCTGAAGAGCTAATGGCAGCTGGTGAGAGAGAGTTGATCTTCTTCACCTGAGTGACTCTAGATAGACCGATTAGACTCCAATGGATGAAATTGCACTGAGGGACATCTGGATACACAAACTTGATTCAATAGGCATTAACATATGTGAAGAATGCATGAAATCTGGTGAGGGATGGCTATTGGGGGATATAAAAATGATTAAGATGTTTTGTATGAAATGCACAAAAATTCAATAAAAAATATACATTGTAAAAGAGAATAGACCTACCTATAGATGACAATGTATGGATAAAAATGAAATAGCTGGGTTTCTTTGGTGGGATTAAGGATAGGTTTTCCTTTTGTCAAATGCTGTTCAGCATTTTTTAATATTTTTTTTATTTTATGTGTATGAGTGTATTGCTGTGTGTAGGTAAGTGCACCCCTGTTGTGCAATGCCAGCAGAGGACAGAAGAGGCTGTTGGAGCCCCTGGAACTGGAGTTATGGACAGTTGTTAGCTGCCATGTGGGTGTTGGGATTCAAACCTGGGTCTTCTGCAAGAACAACCAGTGTTCTTTACCATTAAGCCATCTCTCCAGCCCCATGTTCAGTATTGTATAACCTGTTCTTTATGGGAAAAATATTAGAGAGAAAAACAAGAATATTTTGAAAAAAAAACTATATTCCAAGAGATTCTTTATTTTAACTTGTAAGAATCTGAATGAATGAAATATTTTCTTCTGTACAAAGAACAACACTACAGTTGTATCATATAGAATTTTCTTCTTCTAGTTCAGGCTTTTTTTCTGAAAGTTGTTCATTTATTCATTCAGTAAATAAATGCTAAATATGGAAGATATGTCAGAGATCCTAATTGACATCTGTTTTCTCTGTATTAATAATGACAAATTCTTTAGCCCTTATTACCTCCCAAAGCTGTTTCTCGTGCTTACACCTACTATTGCTCACAGTCCTGTAAAGTAGATAGAACGTGTCTATCATTCGTGCAAACTCTAGCTGTTGTAACAAATGTATTCCAAATTTTAGTGATCTAGTTCTCTGTCATTTAACATTCCTAGTTAGAGGTTTCAGGTAAGTGTGTGGCTCCATTCCAGTGACTTTGGGATCCGGCCTGAAAGCAGAGGGCCTTGAGCCAGCAAAAGAGGTCACAAATGTCACATATGCTGACATTCTGTCAGCAGGACTTTAATCACATAAACACATCGGCCTCAAGGGAAATTCGGAATTGTAGTCTTGTTTTGTGAAAGGAAGAATGGATTTTAGTGTATAGTTAGCAGTCTCTGTCATAGCAAATATTTTTAAATTGCTGTTTGTAAGATGAAAAAAAAACCAAAAGTTTAAAGAGGTTGGCATGTGTGAAATCTCTCAGTTAAATGCAAACGCTCACAACCAGACATCTGGCTCCTGAATGGAAGATCCACATCTCTTCCATCACATTGCTAGCAAAACCAGCTTGGTAGGAACTTCACCTGTGAATATCCTGTGTGCTGCCTCTGTGGATATGAGCCATTATGCCACAGCCTAGAACTTTATACTGTGCCTCAATTTACTTTGTGGCGGGCTGAGAGGTCCTGATAGTACTTGACAAAAGGCTAAATGCTGACTAGTAATGGAAGCATTGCATTCACTTTTCCACCCATTGCAGAGTGTGGCTGAGGCTAATAAGGCCCACACCCATACTGGAAGTTGACGTACTGCCACAGACATGAATTCAGGTACATGAATTGTACCTGAAGCTGCTCCCTATTTAATAGCTTCTTAATGAATATTGATAGAAAGTTGATCACTTGATAGGCACAAGTCTATGGAGAAGATGATAGCAGACACTACCCCAGCTGCTCAATGTGGACAGTAACTAACAAAAAGTACAAATTGGGATAAAAGGTGCTCAAACAATAATGAATAGAGGCCAGTTTCAGAGATGGTTTCCAGTGAGTGAGTCAGTTGGAAAGGCTTTCCAAACAGAAAAACATAAGAGAAATAGCCATTTGAAAGGAAAAATGTGGCCCTTCAGGAACTGAAGATCCCATGAAGCCAGGATACTGAATGAGTAGCCATGGTCAATGTTGACTAGGGCATTCTTAGCTAACCTTCACAGGTACCTACAAGGTGGGCTGCTTGTTATCATCTTCATTTTTATAAACAAGGAAACTGAGGCATAGACAAGTCACATGGGTTTAAAAAAAACTGGTCTGCCATACATCTAATAAACAAGGGGACCAATATTTAAGTCTAAAGAGTCTAGTTCCAATTTTAATCCTACACCATTGACTTTATACTCTTGATGACAGGGCAAGACTCAAAGCTTCTACCCTGTAATTAAGAAACTTCTCTGTCTAAACCAAAAACAAAGACTTGCCTTCCCTTAGCAAGGGGTTATTAACCTGAAATTCTGGATCCCTTTTTCCCTCAAGGGAAACCTGGATAAAAAATTCTGAGAAGCTGAAGAATTTGAGTAGAATATCTTCATTTTCATCCATTTTTTCTATACTCTTTCTATACTAATAATGGATAGAAAACTTCAGGGATCTTGGAAATGACTCACTGGGTAAGAGCACTTGCACAAGTATGAGGACCTGAGTTCAAATCCCCAGCACCCATGTAAAGAGACAGGCATGGTCTGTAACCCCAGCATTGCGGGATGGGGAGAGGTGAAGCCCAAGAGCTTGCTGCCAGCCAGCCTAGCCAAAACAAGCTGCTGGTTCAGTTGGAGACTTTGTCTCAAGGCTTTAAGGCAACAAACAAAAAAGGGAGACACCCATGTTCTCTTCTGGCCTCTACTTGTGTGCAAATGGGTGCCTGTATGTTACACTCATGTGTAAACACCACACACATCATACACAACACAACAGGCCATGCATACACAAAAAAAAATCTCCATGAGACATTGCCACAAGAATCACAAGTAACTTTTGTATCCCTTAAGAGTTATTGAGGATAAATCTTGATCACCCATTTGTACTCAGCACTCTATGGTAGTCATTATTCCTACCCATAAATACTCTCATTTAGCACCATTGTACAGATGCTTATGTATTGTTCTGTCACAGATTTTTTTTTTTACTGATTTGGGTGTTTGTCAGTATGACTAAGTTTATTTTATAAGCAATATATTTTACAGATTGTATTTAAAAGCATTACTTAGAAGGAAACTATAGGCCTCGCAAGACTGAAAACAGGAAAACAGAGGCCAGGACACCAAAAAGTGTAGGACCCCTGACCTTGTTCCCTTCCACATTGAAGCTTTTGTTCTCTTCCCTACATTACCATACAGAGAGAGTAGCTGGCGTGATTGTCTGTACTTTTGCACATCCTATTGGTTCCACTGTTTGTAGGCCAATCAGACTGAACTTCTTTCATAAAACAGTGACTCTTATCACTGAGGACTTCATAAGTTAGGTCACTGCTTCTCCAGATCATCTTTCCCTGACACTTAAGGAATTTACAACAGTTGATCAGTTTTCTAAGAGACTTCTCATGGTTCACTTTTTCCTCAAGATTTCTTTACAGGAGTCTCAACCAATTACTCCTTTATAAACTGATGCCTAATGCTCTTGAACTCTGTTATGCTCATAATGACTGTTAAGCCATGTACGTACACACTGATAATGCCAATCCCAGATAGTTCTTCTAAACCTAACTGCTAAATTCCCAGAAATCCAAAAGAAAATTTTCAGTTTCATATTCCAAAGTTACCTCAACTTAGCACAGCAAAGTTAAACTTGTGTATTGCACACTCACCAAATTGTTCTTTGTTCTTGCATCCATGATTTACCAACAGCACTGTCTTCTTGATCACTTGAAGGCATCTTCAATTGCTCCCTATCCTTCACCTTTACTTGTCCTGAGCACAGTTCATCTTGAAGTACAAGTGGGCTTCAACTTGCTCAACTTCATATCATGTGTATTACTGGATCAGGAGTGTACATTCCAGTTATAAGATTTCTATGAGTAGAATATCAGTTTATAAATTGCTGTCATTTTCACTGTCTTTCCCTAAGTAACAACTTCCACCAAAAGTCTGGTGGCTGTGTTGTAAATTAAAATTTAGTGGTTTCTTTCTCTGCTTCTCTGTGTGAGTTCTGTCAAAGGGCCAGCCACAGAATCCCTTTCTTTGCACAACAGGGGTACTTAATCTTTCCTTGAGTGGAATGAGAAAAAGAAAGGGCAGTGAGTCAGGAAAGTTCATACCTAACTAGGACTTTCACACACTGGCTCTTGTCCTCATTGGCGGGCAGCTGTGTACTCCATGGTGAGTTCTTCAGACATCATCCCCACTTGCCTCCATTGTAGGAGGTAGCTTCCCTTTGGCAGATGCACCTGTGTCCTAAATAAGTGTATTTACTTTGACTCCCATTGTTCCAGATTGCACCCAGCTCTTTGGCTACAAGGTGTGTCACCTTTTCATTATTCTTCCTTACCATCTATGTACCAGCTTGCTCGTAGAGGATGGCCCAGATCTATTCCCCAATAAATGTTAATGTGACAAATCTGAAATCAGACTGTCCTCGGCATCAAAATCTCTCCCTTTTTTGTGGGTAACTCTGTATATTTTTCACTTTATCCTTCATGGGTCCTGAGACATGACACAAGGTACTGGAGTGTTCCCTTAAAACCTGCCTGCCAGATTTAAAGACAGGAAATAGTGCCCCCTTTTCTCTCCCTCAGACTGAAACAAGCACTTTAGGTGAGATACTCCTACCCAGTTTTGTTTACAGAAAATCTTCTTGTAAAAATTTGGCCTTGAACTATAACCTTTCTGTGCAGTTATATTAATTATACAGAATGCTAGACTGAATATACTCATATCAGTAGCATCAAGATATAGAAACAGACCCGCAGCAACAGTCCAGAATCCTCCTCACTGCTGTCCTACCAATCACCACTCTTTTAAGGGTAAATATGATGCTAAATTCTAGTAGTTAGGTACAGTGTTGTCTGTGTTTGTAAGCTTATTATAAATAGATTCATACATTGTACACGGTAGTGTCTGCCTTTTTCCTTTGTAATATTTTAAATATTTTATTTGGGAGTAGTTTTAGAGGAGAAGCTAGAGCTGTTGATTTTTAATTTCTCAATGGAAAAAAAGTAAAGTTCTTGCCTTTTTTAAAATATAAAAAGCAGGAGCTGGAGAAATGGTTCAGCAGTTAAGAGCACTGCCTAATTTTGCAGAGGACTCAGGTTTGGTTCCCAGCACCCACATAGCAGCTAACAACTCTCTGTAAATCTAGTTCCAGAGGATCCAACACCCTCTTCTGACCTCCATGGGCATTGCCCAGCTGGGTGCACTTACATACATGTAAGCAGTACACTCACACATAAAAAAAATTAATAGATAAAAAATATTAAAAAAAAATACCACAATTAAAATTTAAAAGAATATATAAAACGTATATTTCTGAGGGAAAACAAATGTTTGAAATGATATCCCAGTTCAAATGCCAGTTTAATTTTTTTATTAAGACATGATTTTTTTATACTTTTATTGAATTTTTGAGAATTCCATATAATATATTTTAATCATATTTAGAACCCTTCCCCACTGTTCCCCTCTTAATGTCCCCCTGATCAATTTCATGTATTCTGTCATGAATACTAAGGCCTATCCCCTCAAATGTGTGTCCCCAAGTGCCCTTTGGTGTGGCTCCATTTCTTTGTGAGATTCATTTGTGTTGACTGAAATGTTACTCATTTGTTCCCCTAAACTATTAAGCATGTGAGTGTACCACAGTCCATTTACACCTTCTATAGGTCTTGAGTATAGAACACTCTCCCATTTGGAGCTAGTCTGTAAAGAATGCTACTTTGAATATAATTGGGCATGTCTTTGTGTGAACATATTTATGTATCTTCTTGCTCTGTACTAGAAGTGGAATAAATTGCTGGCACTCAGATCAATACATTAGTTTTCTAGTATTCCTATACCAAAGAACTACAAATGAGGTAGTTTAAATAACAGAAATTTATTTTCTCACACATCTAAACACCATGAATCTGAGTTTGAGGTATCTATAGGGTTGGTTTCTTTGAAGGCCTTTCTCTTTGACTTACAAAAGGTCACCCTTCTTTCCCTGTGTCTTTACCTAGTCATTCCTTGGCTCTGTCTCCAGATTTCCTCTTCTCATAAGGATTACAGCCACGTTGGATTAGTTCTCACCCTCGGGAACTCATTTTAATTGAATTTGCTTTTTGAAAACCCTACTTCTAGATACAGTACTAGAGGTTAGCGAAGATACGTGAATTTAGGCGATGGTCACAAATAGGCACAATCTCACAGAAAATATGCTGTTAAAAATAAAACCATTTCAAAAGGTTGTTTGTGCCCTGATTCTATGTAGATAATATTATAGAAATAATGAAGTTGTGTGGATGAAGAACATATTAGTGGTTGCAGGAGTTAGGGGTGGGAAGTAGGTGGTGGCCATAAAAGTATAGTGAGGGACGCTCTCAGGCTGATGGATCTGCTGTATGTGTGGGTTACAGACAATGTTACACAAGCACAGGTGTGAACAAAACTCCATAGAAACACACCCACAAGTCCTTGTAAACCAATGGATTATACTAGTGTCAGTTTCCTAGTTTTAGTGTATGTACTACCATACATTTTACTGTAGCATCCCATGAAACTATAATTATTTCAAAATGAAAGTTAAAATAAGCGTGCTGGTTTATTTTATATCTTCAGGTTTCCACTGGCAATAGAGTCATCCTACTTACTTATGTTGCATTTTACTCTACAGGATTTATGGATTTAAATAATTTAGAAAATACCAGAGAAAATGCATATAAAATGTCAACCCTGTATTTTACTCTTGCTCCTTCATTTTAAGTTAATGGGGCTAGTGAGACCAGGAATGGAAACATTTGAAGATATTTATGACACCTTCTTTCCCATTTTACCAAAAGTTAAAACAAAAATAAACTTAACCTTCACCTCTTTTTTCTTTTAAGAATTTAAAACTACTTACTAACATAGAATTCCCTCACTTCCCTCCCTTCCCATGTCATTTTTTATATGTAACAACAAGCCATATTTGAAAGCTACATAGTTGTTAAATTACTATCAGTAGTGAAAGCCTTTATAAATTTGAACATTTGTTCTTTCTGTTAAATCAGGTAAACCAGGAAGAATATTTCAGACTTAAGGGAAAGCACAGTCAATGAAGTCATGGGGATTCTGACCTGACCCTCCCTGCTTCACCCCAACTCAGCCTTGGCCTTCAGCCTGAAGTAACCATACTGCTTTTGGAAGTCACCTATTATAATATAGCTTATCTCCTGATAAGAACAAAATCCTTTGTTAATTCCATGTACTTGATAAGCCTGGCTCTGGCTTGCCTGCAGAGCCGCTGCAAGTAGGTGCCTGCAGGAGAGAGTAGGCAGGTAGGCAAGCCTCATACGTCTTGGAGAAGCTCCAAGACCATCACCTCAGCTGCTGTAGCTGTTGTTTTGTACTTGGCCAAGTGAGGAAATTTGAGTGAAGAAAAGCCAGAACACCTTCTTTCCACTTGTAAATTAGCAAATTGCCATCAGATTATCTAATTTTCCTCCCTGCTGCTCTCACACCTGCACGCCATCAGTGCTTTGAGCTAATATGTCAATACAGGGGCGTAAATTGGTTTATAGTCTACACGGAATTTTAGTTCTGTGTGCATGCTGATGATAGAAAAATGTCTTCCTTATCTCCCACAGTAGACAGAAACAGGAAGAGAATTTCATCAATGCCTCTTTTAATGATTACATACCAATGGCTATAGATAAAAGGGAAAATTCCAGTTTTGAGATTCATATGATATAACCATACAAAAGCAAATTCTAAATTTTTCTCCCTTTGTTGTCTTCCCACTAATTTAGTTCCTTCCTCTCTTTCTTTCATTCTTTCTTCTTTCTTTTAGAAAGACCAATATCATCATTGGAATTATAGGACTAGTCTTCATTTAATACCAAACCAAGTTGATTAAGTTTTCCTAGCCAGTTCTGACCATCATCTGTGAGTCTTTTCTAGAAAGAGCAAGAATTCCAGAGTTAGTCCAGCCTCTGATTCTAGTTTTTATTCTTGCCAAATAATTCTTACGAATGGTAACTGGGACAAATTCTTTAATCTTGTGGAACCTCAGTATCCCAATTATATGCTTTAGACAAATACCAAAAAGATTGTCTTGGATATTGTACATTTAAAGTATGAAGAGCCGATCCCACAGTGATATTCAATCTGCAAATGGTTTAGCACAAGCTGGAGCTGAGGATGAGAGGAGTAGACATATTTAAGGAAGAGAAATTACTAACCCACAATACTCTAAGGTAATATATAATTAAATGTAAATGCTTTAAGAGCTTAGAGAACAAAAGCTAGGAAAAAGGTCCTACAAATAATCAGGTGGTACATGATCTAGGTGTTGACAGACATCGTGATTGGTGACACAGAAGGGATAGTAGGCTCTCAGGTAGCAGTAGACAACACAAGAGAGGTGTGAAACAAGGGGCACAGGAGAGATGGAGCCACACTATCAATGACTTTGTAGTCAGAAGCTACTTGCATTTGAGGAAAGGGCAGATAGCCAAAAATTCTGAGCAGCTATATAACATAAAGAAAGCAATTGTTGGCCACTAAGTGTGTGGAGAAAGGGTGATGCCTATAAATAGTATTTTAGTTAATAGATATGAGGACAAAGGGCATAGCTCAGTGGAAGAGCACTCAGCTAGCATGCACTAGACCCTGAGTTCAATTTCTAGCACTTGGGAAAAAAATTAAATAAAATCTAAAGCCAGATGTGGTGCTGCATGCCTTTAATTCCAGTGCTCAGGAGGCAAGGGCAGGTAGTTCTCTGTAAGAGCAAGGCCAGCCTGGTCTACATAGTGAGTTCCAGGCCGACTAGAGCTACAAGGAGCCCCTATCTCCAAACATAAACTAAAAATAAAAAGTAAAATCCAGATATGGGATGATGAACATACATCTATAAAGGAGTATTGGGCTGAAGAGATGGCTCAGAAGTTAAGAGTACTGACTGCTCTTGCAAAAGACCCGAGTTCAAGTCTCAGTACCCACATGGCAGCTAGCAACCACCCATAGCTCCAGTTCCAAGGGAAACCAATGCCCTCTTCTGACCTCCATGGGCATTGCATGACACGAGTGCACTTACATACATGCAGGCAATGCACTCACACAGATAAAATAAAAATAATAAAAAGATATTTTTAAAGGAGTAGTGATTCCAGGAATGGTGAGAAAATAGCAAGGTACACATGTATTTCTAAGGCAAATGCGATGAAGAAGGCCTGCTGATTTCTAGCCTAAATACAGGAGAATCATAGGATGGTAGCAAAGGCAAAACCTAGACACATGACAAATTATCAATAAGTTGAGGGTCATAGTAAAATATAAAAAATTTGACACATTATTGGAGGTAAGATTATAGGTATCAAGCCAGGTGTGGTGGCACGTGCCTTTAATCCCAGCACCATGAGGCAGAGGTAGGTGGATCTCTAGGTCAGCTGTGATTACAGGGAGACCCTGTCTCAAAAAGACTGAAAAAAAAATATTGTAGGTATCTGAGAAAATTAACCAGAAAAAAAAAAAAAACTAGTGGTTAAAAAAATATGCTGATGATGATTGAAATCAGGTGGCAGAAGTGTCTATTGAAAACAATGAGAGAAGCATACTTCCACATGAAGAGGTCCCAGTGGGAATTAGGAGCCGCCTAAGAAAACCAAAAAGAAGGATTTCTATTCATGCAGGCTGAGGCACAAGGTTTAGACACCAAGAGTGAATGGGTCTCAGTGTTTACATACTACTGTCAGTCACTTGGCACTACTTCAGAATGAAATACTTGGATGAGTTTGGTATGACTTTGTCATACAGAAATACCCACCCACACAAAGATCAACAAGTTTTTCCTCTAAAGGGCCACCTTACACAATAGCCCTTCAGGGCCAGATAGCTTAATCAGTCTGTTGCCACTACTCAGCTGTATTCCTATAGCACAAAAGCAGCCATAAATGATATATAAATGAATGTGTTTGACTGTGTTCCAATACACATTTATAAAATTGTGGTAGACCATATTTTGCCCATGGGCAATAGCTTGCTCATCCTTGCTCTAGAATATATCTGAGTCTAACCCAGGCCATGACTCCCTCCTGAATTCCAGGTGTCCCCTCTGGGTCACTCCATAATCCAAGTAGAGGCAGGAGAGCAGCTTCTGTCTTCAGATTCTCCAGGTTGTATTGTACATTGGTAGTATCATACCTTGATTAAGTCTTTTCTTATAATAAGCAAGCATCCACATCTATCTGAAACATGGTGTGCGGTAGTAGAATTCAGAACTTAGCTGAGGTATAGTTGCTGCGCATATAATGAAATGTAAAATATTCTGTACTCGTCCAACACACCATGCTGCTTTAATTTGCAGAATATACAATGATATGGCATTAAAATTCTGATGCATCAGTCTAGTGGCAAAGCTTAAGTGAAAACAGACAAATATGTTCAGTGTGCTTATGTAATAATTACCATAATGGGAGTGGAAAATAGTGCAGATTCCTCAGGGTTCTCATTATCTCAAGGATGCCACTTTGGGCCCTCCAGTTCAATGTTCCAGGAATTCTTTGTGCTGATCACAACTTGGTATCTTCTACTAGTAATAGGGAGACCCAGAAGGCCTTGAATTGCTTTTGTTTTTATGAAGGGGGCACCTCCTGGGAAGGCTTCAGCAACCCGTTAGTTTGCCCACAAGTATTCTGTTGACCACTTTGTAAGTATGATTTCAAAGGTGTGAGGGCACATTAACATGCCAGTGAGAACTCTAGACTCCGTGTACTGTATCTTACACTGTAGGAAACTATACTTGAGGAGGTAAAGATTCTTCTCATCCTCAACAATCCACTCCTAACTCAGTAATGTTATTTCTAATGAATCAATGAGACAGTCACTAATGTCTTTTCTACATTTCTCCTTCTGAAATCCCTTTATCATGAGAATTGCCAGTGTATCATCAGTTTGATGGTTGTAGGGATTTTTTATTGCCACTACCAGAGATTGAACTTAGGACTTCATGCATGTTAATCAAGCACTCTGCCACAGAGCTATATCCCCCCACAGTAGAACCATAATTTTGAAGAATGTAGACATGGTTTCAAATCTGATAATAGCTTCTAGTTACTGTATCATATACTTTGAGAAATTTGCTAAACATTACTGAGTCTCACTTTTATATCTGTAAAATTAGAATTACTGTCTTGACTTCATGGAGGTTCTATGAGAATTGAATGAGTTAATACTTATGAGAATATTTAGAGTATTGGTAGAGTAGTCTAATATTTATGTCATGATGCTTTGAAGTCTTTTTACTAAATTGGTGCTATTTTAGACAAAGAGGATGCAAGCATAAAAAGATGTAGACCCTGCCCTTAATAAACTTTCTGTGTGGTAGAAACAGCATTCAGGGATCAAATGCAAGAAATGAAAACATTCAAGTGATTTTACACATAGGAAATTAGATGATCACAAGGTGTTAGAAGGACTAGAGCAAATCCAAGCTCCCTGCTGGAATCCTAGCAAGGACAGGTGCACAAGACCCCCCATGTGACCTATAAGGGCAAAGGCTTTCTTCCTTGATAAAAGGAGTTAGGGATAAAGGAAAGTAGCAGGGAAATGATTGCTATCAATAACAAATGATCTTAGCTGTGAACCTGAGACCAGGAAATCATCATTGCAATTGCCTTTGTATACCCATGAAGTTCTTATTGTTCTGGGACTCTGCCATAACAAAACCTTAGTCTTAAAGGTTCTGCCTCCACCATGTTTCTTTTATGCAAATATCTTGGAAGAATATAGCTAACTGGCCCAACCTACAACCTAGCTGCAAGAGAGTCTTTAAATGTAGTTATTTGGCTTGAGCACCTCTTCATTATAATTGAAATGTGATATATATACTCAATCCCACTTAACAATCAATGTAGAGAAATGACAGATAAAATGATCATCTGGACTGAGGCATTGTTAGGAAAGAATAGGAAAGGACATACAGAAGGTTCAAATCAAGCAGCCTGATCAGTCAAGTTTCTGGTAAGAAAGAGATGAAACACTCAAGAATAAGGATTTAGAAAGCTTCATGAAGAAATAACTGTGTTTACAAAGTCATGTACAGGCTGTAGAACAGGAAAAGGGTTACCATACTACCTCACCCTAGTAGAGAGGAAAAACAATGCTAATGATCTATGTTGCTGAATGGAATACTTATAGGAACATGGAAGGAAACAGACATGTAGACATAGAGTAGTGACCTTTGCTCAGGGGACCATCCTGGCTGCTTGCAATGAGTGGAGCAGGAAGAAGCACTACTAGCCTAACCTCCCTCTTATCTATCTCTCCTTCCTATCATCTCCTAACACTTAAGGTTGGCAGACCTCACCCAGCCAGAAACCAGAAACTGGAGGCAGATGACCCATGACACTTTCTGTACAGGTCAGTGTCTAGGAGCACAGAGCCCAGTGGAAAAGCTGTGATAGAAACACCATGACCAAGGGAACTTATAGAAGGAAAAGTTTATTTGAGCTTACAGTTCCAAAGGGGCAAGAGTTCATCACAGTGGGGAGGCATGGTAGCAGAGGTGGCTGGAGGAGGAGTGGAAGCTAAGATCTCACATTTTCAGGCAGGCACAGGAAGCAAGAGAGTGAATTGAAATCTGGCAAGGCTTAAGAACTCTCTAAGCCTGCCCCCAGTGATGTGCTTACTCCAGCATAGCCACAACTTTAAGACCTCCCAAAACAGCAACACCAACTGGGAACAAAATGTTTAAATACTTGTAGCCTATGGAGGACATTCTCATTAAAACCATCACACATGGGGCTGGAGAGATGGCTCAACACTTAAGAGCACTGACTGCTCTTGCAAGAGAACCTGGTTTCGATTCCCAGCACCCACATGGCAGCTACGAACCATCCTTAACTTCAGTTCCAGGGGAATCCGAAGCCCTCCTCTGACCTCCGCAGAATTGCACGACACTAGTGTACTCACATACATGCAGGCAATACACTCATACACATAAAATAAAAATAATATAAAAAATCATCACACATAGCAATAAATAGAATAGACAATACACACTACTAGAGCTCCCATACTGTTTTGTAACTTTAGGCAAGTGAATCTCCAGTTGCTCACTATTACACAGAGGTACCAATACTATGCAGGTTTATTATAAGCATGAAGTGAGACACTATCTGAACAATGTCTGCAGATCCCCTGCCGTGTGGAATACATCAATCAATGTTCTCTAATCTCACCCCCAGCTGGTGACAGCTCTTTCACTTGTAGCCAACTTATGAGTTCCCCCAAAGTAGTGTTTCTTATAGTGTGGTCCACAGACCATGCACTTGAGAGGTACCTGGAGTCCTTTTCAACAGATAATTCCTGGCCCCCAACCCCAGCCCAACTAAATCAAGTGCAGAAGGGTGTGAATCTTCATTTCAGACAAGCTCTCCCAAATGATTTCACACACAATAAAGTGTGGGAACCACCATCCTAGAAGTCCATATTTCTAATTGATGTCCACTTAGGTAAAGCTTAGGTGAGATTTATCTCTCCTTGGTAGTCATTAAGTTCAGTTACAGCCCATCAGCTCCATGAAGAGAGGCCATCAGATCAAGACACTAATGGCCTGCCTTGTGATGTTAGGTCACACTGATTCTCCATTTTACTGACTTTATTAATATCCGAGGACCAATGTTCCCAGGCTTTTAATTAAAAATTCCCTAACATCCAGACTTTAATCATTTTCTAGGTTGGATATCAACTTGAATTTTACCCCTCTTCCCTTTCAGAGAAAACTTAATCTGCAAAGCAAAGGCTGTTGAAGGAGATAAAGCTTTTGAAAGCGTTGTAGAGGAGAATAGGTCAGTTCTGTAGTATAAACAGGAGGAGACCAAAATTTAGGCTATGATCCAAGGATGAAGCATCCGGCTTTAATTAAGGAAAGGTACAAGGAAACTCATCAGCAGTCGAGGACAGAAACAGAGCTCATGATTTGGATCCTGAATGGGTTAGGATTCACCTTGGCTGCAATAAACAGACTCAAAATAGTAACAGCTTAGACAAAAGAGAGTTTTACTTGCTGCTCATGTAAAATTGCAGGGGTAGGGAGAGTAAAGGTAGAGTGACAATTCAACTCCACAGAGTTCTCAAGGACTCAGGCTTCTTGCTTTTGGTCCTACCTTGCCTAAAATATGCTCCACATTCCTATGTCCCAGCATGGTACTCCAGAGAACCTATGGGACTACTAACTTTGGAAAGTTTAACATATTTCATTATATCACTTTAGCTGGAGCGCACTGACATGGCCATACCACACTGCAAACAAAGCCAAGAATCAGGATCTGAGAAAACGGTTCTAGAAGACAGGTGATACGCACTCCAGGCAGGTGGGAGCTGCCGCTACACCTTCTCTGGGCTAAAACACTTTGTGTCTTCTGTTTCCAATAGAACAGTCACCAGTGAGGTTCCAGTCAAGAGCACAAATTCCATTCCTGTCTTTTTGTTGTTTTTTTAAAAGAGGGAACTTAATACAGATAATTGTCAAAGCAATGATAAGTTAACCAAAACCTCAAAATGAGGTAACCCAAGATTACCAACATCAGTAACCCCATGCCTTCTCTGGACCTAGAGGGGGCAAAAAAAAAAAAGGCAGGACCTAGAAGGACAGACGGCCTAGCAGAACTTGGATCTAGTGGATCATTCTAGTAGAATAGTTGGAGTCAAGAGGCAATATAGTCACTGCTAAAGATGCTACCCAAAGAGCAAAATGAGAGAGGAAGAAGCTTTCCTTTTTCTCTCCCTGCACCTGAGTTTCCTTTCAGTGCCTCATATTAGCTGGGTCCAAGGGAGCATGGGATCAGCAGAAGCAAGGGGAGGTAAAACATGCATCTGAAAGCACAGACGAAAAAACGAAAACCAGAGTTGTGCACACGGATAGAATGCTCATCTATGAGAAGCTGCTGTTGGACATTATCTCTGGATAAAAATGAGATGTTTAAAAATCCAAAAAGAGTTCTCCTTCTGAAAGCAACAACTCCAACAGAATGCATGTATCATTATTCACAGTAGCTAAAAGGTAGAAACAACCCAAATGTCTACAAAATAGAGTGAAATTTGAATACATATTTTAATGTCAATAAATGTTGAAAGGTTGTGTTAAGTGAAATAAACTTAGCTCAGACAGACAAATATTGTATGATTATAGTTATAGGAAGTTCTTTGAATGGGCATATTCATAAGGACAGAAAGTGGTAGGCTGGAGAGATGGCACAGCAGTTAAGATCACTGAATGCTCTTGCAGAGGACCGGGGTTCAGTTCCCAGCACCCACATGATGGCTAACAACCATCCATAATTCCAGTTCCAGGGGAATCCAGTGCCCCCTTCTGACTTCTATGGGCACTGCACCACATGGGTATATTTACATAAATGTAGGCAATATACTCATGCACATATAATACATATTTTTTTAAAAGACAGTGGAGCAGAGATTCTGGAAGCTACAGAAAAGGACAACGAAAAGTTATTATTGGGCACAGAACTTCTGTTTGGGATGATGAAAAGGCTCTGGAAGAGGGAGTACAGTGATAATTGCACAACATTGTAAATGCACTTAATGCCACTGAACTGTACATTTTAAAGGGTTAAAACAATAAATTTTAAAAATAAAAATGTTTTAAAACTTAACACATAAAATAAAGAGGTATCTGTTCTTCTAAGATGTATTTACTGATTGGAAAACTCTTTATGGAGAAGGTGAATGGAAGCAATTGAAGGTGACTGATGGACACAACAGTGGGCTCATAGGCCATGGAGGCTTAAAAAGTAAAGCAAAAATTCTGTTTCTAAGATTTGTTGTAACATTTAAATACACTTTCTTCCTGGTGGAAGAAATATTACCTCTAGGGTGAGTAAGAATGCTCAGCAGGTAAAAGCACTTGCTGTGCAAACATGATGACCTGACCTCGAGCCCAAGGAGAGAACTAACTCCCAGAATTTGTTCTCTGAACTCCTCACATTGTGCCATGGTGTGCGCACACACACACACACACACACACACACAGAGTTATTTTTTGTACACACACACACACACACACACACACACACACACACACACAGAGTTATTTTTTAAAAGAAATGTTGCCCTCCTATTTCCCAGATTGTACTTGATATGACCATGAAGCATAGTAAGTGACAGAATGAAAAGACAGTCAAAATCAGAAAACCAGGTGAATTGAGTCACATCTCCATATAGGGAATGTCTGAAGAACTGGAAATAGTTAACCTCCCAAAAAGTAGGAGAAAAGGAGGAAACCCAGTGAGACCACAAAGGCTGATCTAAAGGGCAAAGATAATAAGAAAGAGGTCCATGTCTGTGTACCTGTTGTCAGAAAGTAGAGGGGAGTCGGAATATGGTCGGCTGTGTCCTAGCAGACCATAAATGCCATCAAGAATGAGCACTTGAAAGTGGTTGCTGGTTTTTACATACAATAACAGCAGAAGGTATTGGCTGCTTAGCAAAAACTATTTCTGCAGTGGCTAGAGGAATTTGCCCTGAAACAGAATGCTCAGAACTTTCATTTCTGCATCTCTCCATTTGCTTGCTCAACAGAAGCAGTAAACAAACCCTATTCCCAGAACTATGCTGACAACATTGATGATGGCGGCACACAAATTAAGAGGTAAACAAAAAAGTCATGTTAATTTCAAGCTCCATTAGAAACACAGGCAAAGGAAAAAAAATCAACATCTGCCAGATAGAAAAGGTCAAAATTAGAAGAGAAAGTAACTTTGGTTTTGAGATCCTAAGAAGGCCTTGCGTGCAGCAAAGACCTGGGAGTATTTTGTTTCTCCTACTTCTGTTGGTCATGAAATCCTAAACAAGTTTGTCATGTTTCCTCTAATCAGACAGTGAGGAGATGGATGTTCTTTCCTCCTGGAAAAGGAAACCAGACAGTATTTGGGGGATTGGGACAGGATTCTACTGTAGAACTCTCTTCTACTTCTCTTGCGTATACTTGGCGGTTTTTTTTTTTTTTCTTAAAAAATAATCCCTAATAATGTTATGTCTTTGGCAGGATACATAAGTTTCATTCTTTCAAAGGCCACATAACATAAGTCATCTCTGATACAAGATCGGCATTACATGTAAGAGGGGCTTCAGGCCCTTCCATCCCTTTGAAGACTATTCATAGTCCAGATCAAGTCGAGGAAATGCACACATGTCCATTCCTTGCTTGTCTGTGTTGATGACGACACTACACAAAAGAAAACAGATACTCTCTTGTAACGTCTTTTTAATGTCACGGCAGTGAGAGTTCCAAGTCTTTGATGATGGATGAGTCTTCATTTCTAAATGTAAAGCCATATGTGTTCACTTAGTTTCCTTCCAGGCATGTTGTATTAGTGAGCATGCCATATGGCTTCGTAATGCTCCCTAAACCAGATTTCTACTGTACTTTGATTCCATAGCTGCAGGAAGAAAAGATAACAAATTTTCATCACAACTTTTTGGTTAAGGTCAAAGGTTCTGTTCCACCTGAAAGTGAAGGATTGGTCTTACTGATGTCTTGGGTTTTTCTCTCTGGACTTTATGAACCGATGGTATCTCTTTCCCAGAAGTATTAAACTTGATGAATCAATCACTAAATGCAATTTAATCTGCCTTCCCTCCCCTGAAAACTAAGCAGATATTTTAGTGCACATGTACGCTTCAAGAATAATAGATTTCCCTTTTCAGCATGGAAATACAGCCATTGCTAAATTATATTACTGGACTGGACTACAGATAGTAGTTACAGTGAAAAGTGAGATTGTGGGAGTTTCTTTTCTTAGAACTAGAACATGGATTGTGGCTGAGATTTAATTAAGTGTTGCTCATGGCACCATATAGACAGGCACTTAATTATATTCAATTTATTCCTTTATTACACCATCTTTTACTTTTTTTAAATGCTTCATATACTCTAGTCTTGTTTGCTCTAGCTCTGCTGTAAGCGCTTTGAGATCAACTAATGTCACACAGCAGACACTCAATGAGTTTAGTATAAATGAGCTCGTGTGCAATTGAATAAATCCTGCCGTTCACAACAGGATGCTGCAGTTCACATAACTACATATGACCTGAGAAACTGAGGGGAAATGAACAAGCAAGAGAGTTTGCTCCTGTTCCTTGGAAGACATCCAAATTCTTCTCTGGCTTCCATGGATAAGATACAGGTTCAAATTTTCTTTCTCTGGTCTTCTGCCCTTTCAATTCATTACAGGGGGAAAAAAAGCACCCAAACACATAGTGCTAGAAAATATGGACAGTTTTACAAAATTCTAGCATCTATGCATTTATATACTTATTTTAGTCTTAGTTTAGACTCCTTAAAAATTCTCAATTTTTACTGTCACCTTCTAAGTTGTTTTCTTTGTGACAGCCTTATGATGTAAATGAGATATTCCTATACCTGAAGAATTTCTCTATAATGTATGGACTGGGTAACAGCGGTCCTGTCTGCAAGGTGCAGAAAACACATGCATTAGTCACTTTTCTGTTGCATAATGAAGCCTACTTATAGAAGGAGGAGTATATTTGACTTATGATTCCAAAGGGATTCGATCCCATAATGGTGAGGGAGGCATAGTAGCAGAGGTGGTCAGAGCAGCAAGCCAAGAGCTCACATTTTCAAGCAGCACAGGAATCAGAAAGCGACTGGAAATCTGGCAAGGCTTAAGAGCTCTCAGAGCCTGCCCCGGAGATGTGCTTTCTCCAGCAATGCTGCATCTCCTAAAACCTTCCAACACAGCACCACCAGCTGGGAACATTCTGGGGACAAAATGTCCAAATATTTGGAGCCTTTGGGAAAAATTCTCATTCAAACCACCATACTGGAGAAGAGGAAAACGTTCACTTTCCTTCTGTGTCCACCTTTATGGATCATTTTATCCAAGAACTGTGACTTTTTTTTATGGCTAAAAAATAAAGTATGGCCATCATGACCTATTGCCATTTCAGCAGGATTCACATCATTCATGAAATGTTAAGGCAGTATGTTTATGAAGATGCTCACCATAAACAAATGCACCATCTCTTTCTTTTAATATGCAGCATTTAATGACTCTAGTACCAGATCTTTCAAAGCAACTTGTAAGTATCCATGACTACCGGGCAGCTAGAGCTATATGTCTTCAGTTCACAGAGTTTGGGGGGAGTTGGAGTTTTCTTCCTAATCCTTCTGAAAGCTTCTAATCTTCCTAGTACATATCTGGTAATTGTTCACTGTACTTTCACCACCACCTTCTCTTTGGACCCCTGTATCTTATATTCACAGCACAGTTTTACCCTCACATTGTTTGCCACATGTTGGATGACACTAAGGTCCTTTTCCTCTCATTTGAAGGTCTTTATTACAGCCCTGCATTGCCTCCTCTGTTTCTTCCCTACCATAATAAGCTGACAAAATCACCGCAGAGTGCTGACCCTATCTTGACTCCCCTTAGGTATCTTGAAACTAAGACCACTAGGTCTGAAATGACTACATCTTTCATCAGTCATGTCTTGTAGACAGCAGAGAGTCTGCCAGGTGATTCCCACTCTTAACCCTGTCATTAGAGCAATTTGCTCTCAGTATCCATGGGGAACTTATTGTAGGACTCTATGGACATGAAAATCTACAGTTGTTCATGTCCCTTATGTAATATGTATACATATATAAATATATAACTTCCATCCCATAAACTTTAAAATCTCTAGATTATTTATAATACCTAATACAATGTAAATGCTTTGTGAACATTGGTTAGACTATAATGTCTGGAAGATAGTGGCAAGAAAGTCCATACATGTTCAGTATATTTAATGTTTTGAGAGGTTTTGGGAGGGATATATTTTCAACTCATGTTTGTTTGAATCCATAGAGTATAACAATTATACTGTATTTATTTTTATTTATTCCTGAGACTTCCATATATGAATATCATGAAATATGATCATATCTACCCCATTTCCCCCAATACGTCTCTCTTCCAACTTCATGTCTTTTTTCATAGCACACTAAGTCAGTTCTTGTGTATAACATTTGTAAAATCTGACCTGCTGACTCTGGATGGGTAAGATGTGCATACTCTCCTTCCTGCTCCACCAACCTCACTGAATCTGACTACTTACCTGGCTAGAGACTTGCCATCTTCCATACTCTTGTACCCCATTTATTTGTCAGGTTTCTCCAGATCACTTCACACAATGTATCTGTGATTTGAATGAGAATGTCCCCTATAGGCTCCAAGTATTTGGACATTGTATCCCCAGTTGGTGGTGTTGTTTTGGGAGGTCTTAAAGATGTGGCTGTCCTGGAGGAAGCACATCACTGGGAGTGGGCTTAGAGAGTTCTTAAGCCTTGCCAGATCTCCAGTCTCTCTTGCTTCCTGTGCCTGCTTGAAAATGTGAGAGCTTAGCTTCCACTCCTCCCCCAAGCCACCTCTGCCGCCATGCTTCCCCACCATGATGAACTCTTGCCTCTTGGAACGGTAAGCTCAAATAAATTCTTCCTTCTATAAATTGCTTTGGTCAGTGTTTCTATCACAGAAACAGAAAAGTAACTAATAGAGTATCTTATGATCAAAATAGCTCTAATCAAACTATCTTTCTTCTCTCATGCCAATGCTACATCATTGACCCCAATGCTGTCTCCCACAAAAAGAAATGGATGAAAAGCCATCATTTTTCCCAAATATCCCTAACTAAAGCATGCTTTTCCCATGGTGCCTCACATTACCTTGCATGAGATTACTGTTCAAAGATAACATAAAAAAATAACCCCATCACACATTAAAACAGTGTTCATACTTCTGATTTTAAGCAAATATGTTTATTAAAGAGAATTTTAAAGTCAAGTAGGCACACTAAGAAAACATCTTTATTAACACTCACTATCTAAACATAATCCATCTATATTCTATTATGTACTTGTGTAACTTGTTTATTTACTCATTGTCATTTATTAAATATATCTGTTTGCTTAATATTCTGTTTTTCATTTGGATTATCATTTATCAAACATCTCAAGTAAGTGTTGCTACCAGTTCCTTTGTTATTATAAATAACAATGTAATGAACATATTTATACTTAAATCTCTGAATATACCTGATAATATTGGTATGGTTGGCTCTTAACAAGTAACTTCATTGATCAAAATATATGAACAAACAGAGGCAAATACTACAAGAAATAGCAGGAAATACTTAAAAGTGTTACATTTAGAAATCAGGTCACTGATGAGCAGACAAATTCTGTTTTCTGTTATGAATCTACATTTGTCTTTTTATATTTATGTAGTATGTTTACCAGAGATAAATATAAGAATTATTTCATTTCTAGGCTGGAGAGATTGCTCAGTGGTTCAGAACACTGACTGCCCTTGCAGAGGACCTGGGTTTGATTCCCAGCACCCATGTGGCAGCTAACAACCCTCTGTAACTCCAGTTCCAGGGAACTGACCTCTATGGGCATTGCACAACATGGGTGCACTTACCTGCATGCAGACAATATACTCATACATATAAAACAAAAAATAATAAGCTAGTTTGCGATCTCATCTGGAACCTTCACAGTAAATGTTCATGGAAGCTAAAACATTTACCTCCTTTGTCCCCTCACCCTTAAAATAGACAAATCAGTCCTAACTTCTATACACATCTATAAAAAGCATTTTCTGTTAATTTTTGGTTTGGGCTAAATTATTTTCTCCTACTTTGTCATTAAAGTCAAATGTCTATCTGAAAAAAATAAATAACAATTTTTAAAAAGAATTAATTTCTTCCTAAAACATAAATGTGGACATGAACATTTTAAAGAATCTATAGTGCATAGTCATTTAACCAAATGGTTCTTCTGAAAGCTTATTAAAACGGACTCTCCTATCATGAGTATGTAACAGATCTTATACTGTAAAAGTCTCTTCAGACTTGGTCAGTCTTTCCTTTTAGTCTTCATAACTATGAATACATTTTAGTTTGCTTTATTTTAGTGATAAAATCAAATTATACTTGTATCTTGTTTACTGTCATTTGTATTTCTTTTTTTGCCTTTTTAAGTAAACATTCCAAAGCTTGTATATGTAATTTATGCTATCCCTGTAAGATTAGAAGCCAGTGTGTTTATATAATTATATGAACTTAAAGACTTGCATAGCTCTTGTTCTTCAGTGATCATCAAACCTTAATGCCATTCTTTTGGGTATTCTTAAGATCAGCTACATTGCCAAGTTACATAGCAAATACATGGTAATAACCTTGGATTCCTGTCTGGGTACATAAAACAGCCATGAAAGCTGTTGTCAAAAAGACATTCCAACTAGGTATGGTGGTGCACACCTTTAATCCCAGCCCTCTAGAGACAGGGACAGGTGGACCTCTGCAAGATCAAGGACAGCCTTGTCAATATAGCAAGGAATTCCAGGCTAGCTGGTTGTCTTGAAAAAAAAAAGTGACATTCATATTTAAGGTATATATTTATTAACAGTTGTCCATTAGTCTGCAGGTCAGCAGGCCCTACAGCCTTACTTTCCATATATACCAGACACTTCTCGAAATTGGATAAAGGGTGGGCATAGTAGAATACTTTGGTAATTCCAACTCTCAGGAGGCTGGGGCAGGATTATCACAGGTATGAAGCCAACCTGGGCTACATAGCAGGAACCTATCTTTAGTGATTGCTTCTCCTATTGTTATGGCAAAATGCCTGACGAAAGCAACTTAAGGATGGAAGGGTTTCTTATTTTTGTTCCAGGAGACATACTCAACTGTGGTAGGGAAGGTACGGTGGTGCCAGGAAGCAACAGTCATGAGTGTTCAGCTGTTTGCTCTTTTTTATTTGGTTGGTAGTTCGGGTAGATCTTCTCACCTCAGTTAATGTAATCTATAAAATCCCTCATAGATTTGCCCAGAGATTTGTCTCCAAAGTGATTTTATAGTCTATCAAGTTGGCAATCAACATAAAACATCACACCATCAAAAGTGAAGGATCAAGATTATGAACTAGCATATTTTGGTCTAGAATGGCATCCATTTTAAAGATCTATGTTTGTTTTATAGCCTGTTGTATCTCAGGTACCTAGAATAGTGCCTAACACAAATTAGGTGGTTTAAAAATTGTTGAATAGATGATGAAGAAATGAATGAATGAATGAGTGAACCAACTCTTAACAGTTGGGCATCAAGACTATACTTATCTTACAGTGTAAGATAACACAAGATGGCAAGTGCTTTCTAATTCTACACATGACACATGTACTTACCTAGAGGTAGAATGGCGTAGTGGAAAGACTGGCAAACTTTGCTGTAATCTTGCCTCTTGTAAAGAATAGCTAAGCCTTCCTCTCTACCAGTGGCTACTGAGCATGTACTCTGTGCTCTGAACTTGAGTGCTGGAGGTGCATAAGAGCACTATATATGAATGGCGAGTCCTCAAGAAATTTGCAGTCTATTGAGGAAGGAGAAAAATGTGTTATGCAAAGATTTCTATACATAAGTAGGAAATACAGATTTTGGTACATACTAGTCATATGACAGAGGCTTATCTGACCCAAAGGTTCAACAGTGTAGTTTTTCTGAGGAGGAGATACTTGAACTATATTTAAAGACAAAGGGAACCTTCTGGACAGAAGTTCAAGTAAACATAATTGGAACCATTGTGCACTGGAGAAACCAAGAACATACAGGCATGTGGAAGGGCAGAGAAGAGGTGATGTGAAGCTGGAGAGGTCCTTAAACTCTTTGCTATGCAATGATCCCACTGATCCTCGGCCCTTCTGCCAGTTGCGTGAGCTTTGTAAACCTACCTGGTAGGTTTATTGACAATTCTTCATGCATGATTCCTTGCTGAATGCATGACATAGAAAAAGCATTAAGTGTTGGTCATTTCCTATACTCCTTTCCTCCTATTTCCTATATTTTGAATTGCTAGGAGCTGGCTTTTCTTAGTGCCCACCCCAGTGTGAACTGCTCAGTGAACATTTACTAAGTGACAGCTAGGATTGCCATTGCTCTTCTTAAGCAATCCCCTGTGTACTAAGAAGTAATGTATGTTCTCTCACCAGTGCTTTATTTAACAAAAGTTGCTGTGAACTTAAAGAACTAAATTGAGTCTCCAGCATCTGATACTTTCTTCTGTAGAATAATGCATCTTTATTATCCATTGATATTTGGAGTTTGAATGTTCTGTTTGGCCATGATTCCATTTTCAAGTGAGTATGGTATTGGTTAGTTCAAATCTTAAGAGCATCTCAGATTTTGAATGATTAAGAAATATGTAATTTATACATATTGAATTTCTCTGTATGTATGTGAGACAGCATTTTTCTGTGGCTATGAGAAAAGTATATAAATACAAAAATTAAATGAATGCATAAAATATCCATTCAGCAATAATTTGTAGCTCAAGCAACAAAGCAACAATTTAGAGCTTTGCCCTTGTAATTGTACTGATTAGAGGAATCCAATTCTCTTTTTATTTCATATTGTGTTGTAGCTAATTGATGGTGAAGCCTGAGTAAATCAGTATGCCAAAAACGGACACATTCCACTCCTTTTCTATCTAGATGACTTGCATATACTGTTTCCCCAATTTTCAAGTTAAAAAATAGTTTTCTTCTTCCTAACTGCCAGCACTGCAAACTAAACCTGACTTTTCCCTTGTACTGCTGTGTATCGTTATATAATAGAGTTCCTGCATTCCAAACTTTGCTGACAGTTCTGTTGACAGTACACTCAGCAGAACTGAATGGAGCTCATCCTTCTATAACTAGATGAGTCTAAACTATTAATGAAGGTTCCTTTTAGTCCGATTAATGTCCCTCAGGTCCCACTTGATGGCCAGCAAGCAGCATACAGTAAAAAGTACAAAATCACTTTTGGTTGCAGGACCTTACATGATTCTTTTTTATTTTCTGATAATTTATAATAAATGCAAGATATTTTACCTCCTTGTATTTTAATTATTTTCTTTATCTTTTCACTTTTGTTAAGGTAGGTTCCCACTTATGCCACCACTGGGTACCTCATACACTATGGTTTTATATATTTGGCCTGTCCATAAATTATTAATGCCACATTGGGTAAAACCTTTCAAAAATGAGTCCTTCTGACATGTAACTACTGGTAATTTCTGCTGAGCTTCAGAGTGCATGAAGCAGACCCAGGTCTGCCAATGAAGAAAGCCAGCAAAGCTCTTCTTCCACTGGTGAAGCAATTAACTTTATGTTCCATTTGCCAATAATCGCCCATGCCTAAGTTGATCATGTTTGCAAAACCCATGTCAATCTTTTCAGCATGCTCAGCTCAGGGGAAGGTGAAGAGTACTGGTAGGCTCCAGAGCTTTGGCGTAGAAAGGAAAAGATTTGCACTCAACGAACAAGAAAATGGCATTCCTGGCTATCAGTCTGGAAGGAAGAATTTTTGTCCTAGGTGGCATAGCAGGCTCCCTGCATATGTCCCTGGATGTCATGTCATGCCTCATTGCTGAGTAAGTGTCTTCCCTATTCTGACAGGTAAATATGCCTGACATTACAAGTTGGCTGTTCTGTGGTTGGAAAACAAAGATACCCCAAATCAGGGTCCATGTCTGTTGAGTGAATCATGCTAAGTCTTTACTTTAGAGTGAATTTCTTTGCTGCTTTTGAGATATGCCTTCAGTGCCCATGTCATATGTGACAGTAGTCCAGTAGACAGACTCTGTCTGAAGACTTGTTAGGGAATACTACATTTTTTCCTCTTAGCACCCCATGTCCCTCCCTCCTCTCCATGTCACATTGTATCTAGCCACAAGGACCGAGATTTACCAACAGCATGTTTGTGAAGAAAATTTGATTGCTCACATGAATAGGCTTTGAGCCACAGGGTAGAGAACATCACATTAAGACCCTTGAGCTAACTATATTGAGAGTATTTGGCATTTCACATCTACAGCTGCCATCCAACAGCATACATCTGGCTCCAATTTTCACCAAAGTGTTATTTAAAAAAAAAAAAGAAGAAGAACTTACTTGCCATCAGAATCCTAAATAAGACACAATTTTCTAGAAGACAAATAATCACTGAGGAAAATCATGTTCTTAACATCAAATATGAAGCAATGTCTATTTTCTGTTTTCAATTTTATATATCACCTCTCAATCACAGATATTGATTAATGCTATCCTTTGCTATGATGAATGTGAGAAGAGCAAACACTTTCTGGCTCACTGGAAGCTAACTTTCAAGGTGACATTTCTTACAGTTAACTCGAGTCACCAGAGTTGACTGCATGCTGCATGAACAACCCATAACCTAAGCACTTGGTCTTTCCCAAATATTTGCCTGCTCTAAATTTCAGTACCTTGTGTGTAAAATGAAGGCAACAAGGTTGGAAAATCCCCCAGGTATTGAGAAACATTCATCCAGGTTCTGCTCTCTGTGAGGTCTTAGGGCTGCTGATGAATACAGCTGAGCTTCCAACACAGCATGAAGGAAATGAAATCAGCCTGATTTGCAAGGCTTGGTTTTGGGGTTGTTTCTTTTTTTTTTTTTTTTTAATAGGGTGAAGATAAAAATCTAGCCTGGCTGAATAATAGTGATGAACTGAGAGAGTTGAGGGGAGGGGGTTGTCTATGAACACAGATTTTTTGTTGTTGTTCATGTGTGTTTGTGTGAGGGGTGTGTGTATGAGGGCAGGTGTTGAAGATTGAACTGAAGCCTTGTGCATGCTAAATAAGTCCTCTACCCCCTGAGCTACATCCCCAGTCCTGAACGCAAAAGTTTTTGATCCAACATGTGTTTTGCTTGATTTACCAAAATCTGTTGATTCTGGCAGGCTGTCAGTTATGCAGAGCCATGGTACTGAGTTTTTAAAGTATCACCCTGTAGCATTTTTGTGGAGACACAAGTTCAGAAGCACAGATGAGAGGAGACATGTGTATCTACTTTTGTCAGGTGCAGCATGAGCTTGCTTAGGACCCATTGTGAGTGCTTAACACATTGTCAGCCAAGTGTCATTGGTCCCATGTAGGCCTGCTCCCCCGTCCAAAGACGCCCCTCATAGTTTGAAGCAAGGAAAACACACTACAGTTTACATAGATCTAGATGCTCCTAGCACTTTCCTGTAATGCTAGAAAAATGACAAAGATTTGTCTGGGAAGTAAATAGTGATGAATGAAGATAGAGAAATTCCAGGATGTTAATAACTATTTCCTGTCTGAGCTAAGGACTCACAGGACACCAGACCTCTGAAACATCAGCCAGCTGCTGGAAACTCTCCTGATTTGGTTTCATTAAAGATACCAAAGAATAATTAGACCAGAAGGGGAATTCTGTTTTCCATTCCCCAGGGACTGTGATTAATAAGTGACTTTCCATGTCATTGTTTTTTCCACTTCCTTAAAAAAAAAATTAAAAAAAAACTGTTCACTAAATGATGGGAACAAACAGGATGAGAGAACCTGGGCATCCTAGGCTATTTATAAGCTGAACCCAGTAACTGCTGGTTTTTCACATACATTCATCAGACGTGGCTTTCCTGTAGGCCTAGATGGGACTGTCTCTCTTCCTTTAAAAGGTCAAAGAATAGCATTTTAGGAGTAGAGAGAGAGAGAGAGAGAGAGTGTGTGTGTGTGTGTGTGTGTGTGTTGTATTAGCCTAAGAATGAAAAGGAAACAAAAAAGATGTGCGTAAAGTGACATTACACTATTTGTCAATGTCTCTGTAACAAACACAGTGGAACTCTATCACAAATAGGAAAAGACTTTTAAGAATTTCATTGTGCTGGGGACTCTACACAATTAAATTGAAATATAAATGTAAGCCAGCATTTCAGTTAAGCTGCTTATTAAAATAATTAGGTCAGTGAAGCGAGGAGCAAGCCAAGAAAATTGGGAGGTTGGCTTGCTTAAAATGCTCTCTCTGCAGGAATATATAAAATTGAAGTGGAACAGTCATATATCCATAACTTTAGTAAATAAAAAGAGTTCTACACCCAAATTCAAAAGACACTGGAAAGAACACTAAACAACTGATTTTCCTACTTTTGTAGTCGCAGACATCGTGAGTTAAGGTTTTTGTGAAACCATTTCTAAACTATTTGCTCCAAGCTTTCATTTAAAACTTACTTTTTTTCCCTGTAAACTTGGAAAATGTCCTTTATAATTTGTACTGATTAAGTAGTAATTAGCTTTATTTCCACTAAATAGGAAGAACCTTCAAAAGAGAACACTGAACCCTTTAGATAGAAGCAGTATCACCTCATTCAGCTAATTTAATGTACTGCAGGTAAACCTGGACTTGTTAGGTTTTGAGAACAACTGGTTGTTAAGCACTGTCTCTCCCACTCTCCAGTTATCTGGTGGGTTTAATGGCCAAGGCGTTGCAGTTTGGTATAAGATCAAGGCCATCATACAGGCCCCTGAGCTTCTAGTCTAGTGTTCTATTTGTTAAATTGCACTGCCACTCTGTAAACATGTGACACTGAGGAGTTTTGAATGTCCTTATTTCCAAGATTTGGGGACTGTGACTGCTGTTGAAAGACCAAAGAAATAGCACTGCAATAACACATTTTCCTCTCTGAAATTCTCATTAAATTTTCTTAATATCAAATTGATCATTTTTTATTTTTGGTCCCATGTGTCATGCTGCTATGCAAGGGTTATTATTTCTACTTAACTGATCCTTGGTAAGTTTACTAAGTCAGTGACTCTTCCTTATTTGAGTTCTTCAGTGTGAAAAGCCTCCCCCAAACTCTTCAGTTTGATCATAGAAACAGGCAAGACAAAAAAGGCTTAAAAGATAACTCTCTTAAATGAATAATTTGAATGTTTCCTTCTTTCCTATTATAACTATTCTAGGAATCCAACTCTCTATTCTTAGTATATTAAAGGGAACAGGCAGGCAGGTAACTCAAAAATGCTGATGCAGACTAAATAAAGGTAGTTGAAAATTATTTGAGACTGCCTTAAGTTTAGAACTACATTCTTTCAGGGAGTAGAAATCAGCAGGGGGGAGAGATGGGAGAGAGAGAGAGAGAGAGAGAGAGAGAGAGAGAGAGAGAGAGAGAGAGAGACTGACTAGAATTAGGACAAATAAAGCAAGTTAAGTGCAGAGTTGGCATCCCAGATTCCATTTAGCATCTTATAGGCTGAGCAACCAGCACAAATAACTAGTCCTTTGTGCCAGCATCATGCTTAGACCACCTACTGCCTAGACATGCAGTAAATACACAGCAAGGTGCTGTTGTTTACCAAAGCACTTGGAGAAAGTAGAATTACTAAATACTGCATAGACCCTTCCTATCCTTCACATTACATACGGAAAGCAGATTTAACTCCCTACCACTTTGAATGGCTACTACCAAAGAATCTACATGCTAAGGTTCTTTCAGGGAACATTGACTTGATCTTGAGGTTGTCTGTCTTTTAACCTATCAATTAGGAAAAGAACAGAGCCAGTTGCAATATATTAGATGGCTCTGCAATGGATCACTCTGAGAATCTCATATTGGCAAAAGTAATTCAAGTTGCTAAGAATCCAAAGCTTGCAGTGTGACATCCCCAGAAGTCTGATGGAGTTTGACTGGTTTACTCTGTTAAATGAAATGGCCAACATGACTGTCATGAGGTGATTAATAAAGTGCATAAATCTTAACTATGGGAAGAAAAGAAGATGGATTGATGCAAGCACATATTGGAAATGTAATGAAACCAAATTGAAGCTACCAGGATTTGCTAATCTATAACAGAAAAGCAATAATGTGTTTATTGTTCCTCACTGGCCTCGTTTTGTTGGTCTCATTTCAGAAATGACCAGGGATTCAGTATTATTTTTTTATTTTTCTAGCATGGGAGATCTGAACGGATGGCAAAGTAGGAAAGTAATAATGACATCATGTAAACGTGCACCTGGTATTTACCACCTATTACTTATTTCCCTCATGTTCGTGGAGATTTTAAAAATAAAGGATTGGCTCAACTTCCCTCAAAGCCCATTTCTGAATGCTGTTTGTAATCGTATATGAAGTTTTGGTAGTTTTCAAAGTAATTAGAACCCTGGAGCAAATAAACACTAAATGAGCTCTCTCATCTTTGAAGTTATTTTTTTCTAGCTAAATAGCTCTGTTTCTGCTATAATTATATACTAGTCATTATAAAATTAAAAATCATTTTAAGTGAATGGATGCTTTTTATAAAGTATAAAGTATTTGTTTCTTGCTAATTATTGTAAACTAATTATAGTTTATGATGGTCTTCAAGAACTCTGAAATCACTGCCTTAACATCCTGGACTCCAGTGGTTACAAGCTTCAATTCCAGAAAGGAAAAAAAAAGTTGATGTGGAAAGACACTCTGAATTACTCAAAATGAGAATTTTCATGACTCTAGAAGGATCTGGCTTTCTGGAAATTTTCACTGGTGTTTGTACAGGGGATGGTGAACAGAAACCCTGTGTTGTTATCTATCACTGTGGGCCTGGTTCTACTCCATCTGCCCTAGACACTGTGAGCTTTGGCATTTGACTTGAATGCCTCTGAGCTGCAGTTTTTACATTTGTAAAACAGGAATGATAAACTACCTATCGCATTGTTTTGATTGTTATAGGTAAGGTTTATAATGTTTTAATCTAGTATAGTCTACTACCATAGTTGCTAGCTACTCTTATCATCACTTAGTATTCCTTTTGTTGTTGTTTCTTAATTTATTTTTGTTTTTTATGTATTTCATGCATAATATTTCAAACAATCTTAATCATCTTTATACCCCTGTCCCCACACCTCCCATAGCTCCCCCACTGGAGCCGTATACTCTGTCATCCATGTTAAGGCCCACTGTGTGAGGTCAATGTCCCCAGATATTTCCTAGTACAAGTCCATCCACTGAGGTCTAGTCAGCCTATCTAGAGTCCCTTGTTTTAGGAAGATCAGTTCTTCCTTTCCTAGCAGTAGGCAGTTGCCAATATTTCTTCAGCTAATTTTTATGACAAAAGTTTTACTACGTTTCAGATGCACATGATGGGTCATCAGGACAGCCCATGGCATCTTATGACAATGTTCTTTTTTTCCAACGGCAACTTTTTTTTTTTTTTCCTCAAAACCAGGGGATTAAATTTACCCATAAAAGGGGAGGTTTTATATGTCCCTTTTCTATTGTTGTGGACCAATATTAGGTTAAGTGTGGGTAAAAAAAAAGATGACTATTCAGCCTACAAGAACCAACAGGTTCTTGAGAGCCCACCCACCGGCTAATTCATGACCATTCACATTTTGCCAGGATCTCTCTAGGGCAACACGGAACAAACATAAAGTAAACTATGACCACAGAAAATCAAAGCATCAAACAATCAGAAAAACCCCTGGAAAGGTGCCTCATAAGTGTCCCCTTTCCCTTAGTCTCCTCTTTGTTTGCTCTTTGTAACAAACTGATGCCATGGGTTATGCAGGTTAGCAAGCACTACACACCAGGTGTTCCTGTCAGGAGGCAGAGATGATGAATGCCAAGTCCACAGTTTCCCTCTAACTCCCGCACTATCACAACTGTCGTCATCAATAAACTATTTCCTTTTGTGTTGCTTAGCTCTTTGCTCTGCCTCCTCATTTTTCATTGCTGTTGCTTTAAAGAGCATTCCTCCTGAGTCAGGTTCTTGGTTCTAAGTAGGGTTGCTGAGTGTTTCTTATATTCTATATTCCAGGCACAGAATGCCTTGTGTATGTCATTCAATTAGTTCTTCAAACAACTTGGTTTGAGAAAACATATGTAGGGTTATCCAAATCATTAATGCCAGAGTAAAGGCTTGAGTGAGGTTTGCAGGGATCGGAGGGCGGGGTACCTTCCTGCCTGTTTTCAACATGATGGACAGAGATCTGTGGTTTCAGATGAATTCCCAGGAGAGAAACCAAATCTTTTTCTAATTAGTTTTACTAATTATTTTAAAGTACCACATGGTAAGAATATTTAAAATTAAGAAAGTATCACATGAGAATAGTAAGTTAGAGACTGGAGAGTTGCCAAAATGAAATCTCCATTTTTTTTAACCAAACAAAATGTACAGTTTATCCTTTTTTTCAGTTATTGGTTTCAGTTTTCATACATGTACATATTATTTGTTGAACATACCTCCCTCCTCATACTTCCCTGCCCTCCCTTGAAAGAAACTAAATTTTGATTTACAATAGAGACAATTGAGGTTAATATGTGTCATAGTAAACTATGTAAACTATAGTTCATATGTATCATAGTCTGGCTTCTCCAAAGCTTGCCTCCATTCTGAACAGTATCTGCCTGACTACACTGGTGATTAGGTGTTGAAAAAGAGACAGAAATTCAGCCGATGCTCCTGATTTCTACCTCCCTTAACCAGTCACCTTCATCTTCAGGGCTTCCTGGTCCCACCAAACTGGCTTCCCAGTTAAAAGGAGACTGGGGTGCCCTGCCAACTTGTGACACATTGCCTTGGGGGAAACAGAAGGAAGTGTTCTCATCTCAAGAGTCAGGGAGTGGTAGTGTTGGCCTTCATTATTTCTTTTTAAGATGCTGGAAAGAATAAGAAGATTGGATGAGTTTCAGGGGCAAGAAGAAAGGGAGCTCGCTGCGAAACAGGAAATAGCTGCACTCAGCTATGGACAGGCCCCAACAAAACCAAAGAAATGCCATCCCTACCTTCATCTCAGAGAGAAGGGAGCAATTCGGCTCTCTAATGTATGACTACCCCCCACCCCCAAAGCAGACTCAGGAACCTCGGATTTATAGCCAGCTGTGAAAAGTCTCTGCTTAAGTATCAAAGAAGGATTCTTAGAGGTCCCAGCTTTTATATGAAAAATAGGTACTGATCCCTATTTGCTCACTGTGTGCCAGGCACTGGGCCAGGTCCAGTGCACAGAGTGTCCCAGATGTGACAGGTCTGCTGTTGGAAATGAGCCCTGTTCTCTCCCAAGCCTGTATCCATTTCTACTACATTGTGTTATCAGAAGCAGGGCATGCTTCCAAGTGCCCATCCATGTGATGGTTTCTTATTCTCAAGATGGCAGTGAGCGGTTTCTTACTGAATTTTTGAAAATTTAATAAAATACAGTTTGATCATAATTAGAACTCTTCCCCTAGCTGCATCCCTCTTATAGTGCCATCTGGTTCTATAGTGCATATGATTCAATGCATTCTGTCATATATGTTAACCTATAGAATCAAGTTTGAGTCCCTATAATGTTCCTTGGTGTGAGTTCACCCACTGGTGCCTGGTCAGCCTATCTAACATCATACCATTAAAGAAGGTCAACTCTCAAGAGTGAGGTGTTTTTTTTTTTTTTTTTTAAAGGAAGTCGATTGATGACACAGTGACATGAGAAAATAACATTGATTCTTTATTTTTACATTCTTATTTCATTATTCAGAATAAATTGTAAAACTGAAACAGATTATCTGTCCTTTCTATTTGCCTCTTTTTAAAATATCTTACTTATTTTTTAATTTTTATTGTTATTTTTAATTTTATGTGTATGTGTGTATTGCCTGCATGTAGGTAAGTGCACTTGTGTTGTGTAATGCCAGCGGAGGTCAGAAGAGGCTGTCAGATCCCCTGGGACTGGAGTTACAGACAGTTGTTAGCTGCCATGTGGGTGCTAGGATTTTATGTGTAGGAGTGTAATGCCTGCATGTAGCTGGGTACACCCATGTTATGCAGTACCCACAGAGGTTAGGAGAGGGCATCAGATCCCCTGGAACTGAAGTTATGGACAGTTGTTAGTCATCATGTGGGTGCTAAGAATCAAACCCTGGTTGTCTGCAAGAGCTGTCAGTGCTCTTAACTGCTGAGCCATCTCTCCAGCCCCATTTACTTCTTTTATAAGAAAAAAAAATTCTAGCCTTACCAAAATATGCATGGTGATACCAGGACATTTATGGACTGTCCACTGTAAAATATGAATAAAATAGATTTACAAGCCAGAGTGCAGTGACTGTGGCTATTCTTAAACATGGCTAAGAGCAGAGAAATCAAGTTAGGGGATCCAGGAGTAACCTGTATGGATGTTAGAGTGTATGACCACACCTAATGGAGAATCGGAAGGCACTGTAACTAGATCATTTGTCTATCTTGTATCATGTCATATCCAAAAATAGAAGAAATTTTATCTGCTATGCTTAGAACTTTCTTATATGTCCCAGTTCCTAGAAAATAAACATCCAGAGTATACACATGCCTCTCCTGCCAAGCGCAGGACAGTTTGATACTATCATTTCCAGTCACACTTGATGTTCCTGTCTAGGTAGAAAAAGTAAGAGAGAATATTTTGTATTCCTCAAAGAGGAAGATTGAAGGGAACAGGACTGTATCAAGCAATCAGAATCACTCACTTGTCAATCTAATTGTGCAGATGTTCAACACAGGATATGCTGATTCTTGTCCAATTTGGTGTGAAAATGTATAGTCGTTCTGTTTGAAGGAAAGTAATGAGGTTATTTCAGCTAGTTCTGTCTCAAGCTGGGTATACACCCAAACTCTAAGAAGCAAAGAGTTGGGCTTTTTTTCATGTGGCTCTTAAAAATACAAGAAACCTGGGAGTTTATTTTTGTCATTACCAAGGAGTAGAGAGTGGCCATCAAGGTTGCTCATAAAGAATGCAGAGACTCTCTGTAAAGCACTCCATTTAGGAGTGGAAGGAAATTTGGGCAGATGTTTGAATTCACCTTTACCCGTTTTCTTGACATGAAAGCTATGCATCAGTCACACATCTTCAGAAAGTGATGCAACTTACTTTAGGGCATCTATAGGCCAGAAACCCTCATTTCCCCCATCCTTAGTATTTCTGAATGGGAATATTCTATAATAGAAGAAGTTTCTGAAGGAAACTCCCCCATGATTGGAATACAATCTGACTCTCCATGCCTGAGACCAACCCTCATTTCATTCCATGCTCATCAGCTCAATGTCGTTTATCTACACCTTTCCTTGTCACTTTCTTTACTCCGTTTCCCTCAGGCTCTCCAAGCTCTAGCCATACCATAGTATGACACGTGAAACCTTCCTCTTGGCAGAAAACTCATCACTAGAAACCAGTGTAGCTCTCTTCCCTAAAAGTCCATACTTGTAATTCCTACTCTAGTCTTCAGCTTCTCACAGATCCATTCAAATGTGGTCAATGGGCTTCATCTTATCTGTCAATTCAGACTGGTATGGCTGATTAGAGGAAGACTGTGGAAAGAACACTGTGATATATTAGCCTAGCAGCAAGGATTAGAATGGTTAGGCTGGTGTCTGTCCTTCAGTCAGTAGCCCTAAATGCCTCCAGAGTAAGATGCTCTTGCTTTGGGTTTATACCCCTTGCCTGCCTAATGAGGTCCAGACAGACCTATTGTAGAAACTCAAACCATATTCATTAATTGATGTCTCAAAATTTTTCATTAGAATTTCAGAATAAGATCTGAAGGGGCTGGAAAGTACTATCTGGTTTTTACCAAGAGACAATAGTCTCTTAAAAGTAAAGTACCACAGAAGGAAAAATACGTCTTTTCTCCACAAGTCCTACCTAAGTACCAGGAACCCATGAAATTCTATATGCATCCACACTTAGAACTAGATTTTATTTGTGATTTGTCTAGACACATTGGAATTTTTACTAGTGGTATATTTAATTCAAGGAAGCAGCTCCTTCTACTCAATGCCTAATTTGGTCTTAAATGATATTTTTAAGGAACAAGAAAAAATATAATATAAATAAACATGTATTCATAGACACATATACATGTATAAATATATGTCCTACATACATGCATATGCACATAGAAGTATCCATACATATATCATATGCATGAATGTAAACATAAAATGAGAGGTTGGGGGAACCACAGTTAATAAAAACGGTTTGTAATAATAAAATGTCCTATTACCTTAAAACCTGCACTTCTTCCCTGTATTTCCAGTCTGAATAAGTGGGTGGTATCAGCAAGTTCCAGTAACATTTGAGGTTTGTTCTCATTTCACAAGAATATATACTCCATTGTAGTTACAGCACTTACTGCTAAGGTTAATTGGAATTTCAACTTCAACAGTTTCTTGAAGCTGAGAGTAAAATATTATGTGTTTGAAAAGCCAAAGAACTAAACTGCAGCAGACTAAGAGTAGGGTTTACGGTTTTCCTTTCTTTGAATCAGCAGTTCTTTGGACCATAGAAGCAGTGGACAGCTTCTGGAGGCCAGCTTTCAGCCCACTCAGCAGCCAACCTACATCAGCCCCTACAGGAGAGCCGAGAGGAAGAAACAGCCTTTCCCTGCCTTGAACCCGTGTCCTTAGAAAATGGAGGAACAAACAGCTTTGAGTTACTAAAACAGAGTTCATGTTCCTACTGGGCTTTTCACCTTGACATGCGGCATGGCAGCTCACAAACCTTTATTTCCCCTCTTAAGAGAAGGAAATCATTTTCACTTATACCAAAAATTGTAATGATCGTGTAAGAAAAGGACAGTTACAGAACCTGATCAGCTGTAACCAGGGAAAATTAAGCTACTGCCATCCAGTGTCGCTCAGCTCCAACTGCTCATTCCTTTCTTCAGGCAACTTGCCTTAAACCAGGAATCAGTAATGTCTTCTTCGATGATCACTGACCTCATTTCTACCCGAAGCACCTGAAGGATACAGCACCTGACTCAACAGTAGCTTACTTGTCCCAGCTGGTAGCGGAATGGAGACAGTTTGAAAAGAGCAGCTAGTAAGAAGCAGAGATTTTCCAAGTCAGTTCCAGCTCCATTGCCCCAAATCTTGTGTCCAAAGTATGACCTGTCTTCAGCAATAGGGTCTTCAAGTTCTGGGAGGCAATGAAGGACTGTGGCAACAGCCTGTGTAAATTTGGCGTGTCTTGGACTACCTAGCCAACAACTCAAAGGGAAGTTTCTCCTGTCTGACACTGTTTCTTGTTATATAGCCTTCAGCTATACACATGGGCTCATTTAGAGATATTGTATGTGTATTTCAAAAATATGGATAATGAACAAATTTTAGGAAGGGTAGGTTTAGAAATTAGGTAAGAGCTTCAGCCTTCTCTGGAATCACATCTAGTAAGGGTTCAACATTAATGTCACCAAGACCAAGGTTACTCAGCCCTCTTCCAACCTGTTTCAGGAGCTGGATTGGGAACCTTCACCACCCCTAGCCTTAAGTAATTTTCTGAGTTCTTTCTCCATAACCCATGTAATTTACAGTGAAGACTGGTATATGGGTGATACATTATTTCCTGTGTCTGGACTAGATGCCAAATGTCACCAGATCTAGTTCTAAAAATGCCTATTCAAACAAAATAGTCATTCACCAAAATCTTATGTGCCTGCTACATAATATGCAGGGGGATGATTAGTCAGTGGTAAACAGTACAGAAGCAGGGCCTGCCTCACAGCATCTGCATCCCTAGGATCCTGTAGCCACAACACAGAGAAGAGCCCCTAAAGGAAGGAAATGCCTCCTCATTGGGCAAATGCAATGCTCCAATTTGAAAGACAGCTCAACCTCATGGGATCTCTGTTATTTCTTTCCTAGTAACTCACCATTTGATATTTCTGGTCTCTTGTTTCCTTATTTGTAAAACAAGAGGCCAAAAATGAGTTCTATATGGGCCCTTTTAATTCTAGATTATCATCAACCCTGTCCTCAGGAATAGCTGTGCCTTAGTCTCCATGCTGGTCAAAGAGAAATGACGATCGATGCTGTTAGCACTACTAGCTATTTCTGCAAGTCAAGTTTAAATGACTTTTAACCAAATAAAGAATCCATGTAAAGACTGCTGCCAAGGTGCTAATTAAGATGTGATCATTCACATAAGTCAAACAAAGGCAGCCTTAGGGCTGGAGAGATGGCTCAGCTGTTAAGAACACTGGTTGTTCTTGCAGAAGACCCAGGTTCGAATCCCAGGACCCACATGGCAGTTAACAACTGTCTGTAACTCCAGTTCCAGGGGATCTGATGGCCTCTTCTGTCCTCCGC
>NW_008342276.1:3372270-3450878 GCF_000622305.1 Nannospalax galili | reverse complement strand
GTTAACAACTGTCCATAATTCCAGTTCCAGGGGATCCGACAGCCTCTTCTGTCCTCCATGGGCATTGTACAACATGGGTGCACTTACCTACATGCAGGCAATACATGCATACATGTAAAAATATATATAAATAATTATTATTTTTAAAAAGTTGAGAAAAACAAACAAACAAAGGCAGCCTTGGAATACCTGCTTGGAGATGTAGAATAAGCTCTCCCATCACTTGATCTAGAAGCATGGAGGTACCTGCCTCTGAGCAGGTGGCTAACATAGCCAACAATTCATGGCAATAACTCTTCTTTCTAGAGAACCTGTCCACCAAAACTCTTGAAACACACAGTGCATATATAGTAATACAATTAAGTCTCCATTGCTTATTAGGAAAATAATCTCCCATCCCCTTTAATGTGTTCTGCTAGAAGTTAGGCTCAAACCAGTTTTCTCACTTCTGATAAGTTTTCTCCTCTTGTCGTTTTTACTGTATTCTGAAGCTTGCTATGGAAACCTAACCTATAACTTTGTTTCTCCTAAGTTTGTTAGATAGCCCAGAGTCATGGCCCCTCCAGGTCATTAAATACAATCAGCAACACCCAGGCTATCTTCACAATATTTCTATTGAGGGCTGCAATAAAGAACCACCCTGGAGGTATCAGTGATGACAGTTTTGTCCCTGATTCTATCTAGATCTATGTTTATCCTACCCCTTGTACTGTACACTAGGCAATGTGGCTGATTAAAGATAAGTGCAAGGCACTTTGGTAGCTTGGGCTCCTCTCCAAGTTGCTTGGCTACAAAATGACACTAAGGGAATGTGTTGCCTTTACTATGACACCATAACAACTGGACTAAAAATATATTTTGACTAAGATTAAGGACACGGTGCCATCATTTACACAGGTGTTTGCTTCTGCAATGCCTTATTCAGCTAAGGAAAATGTTATGGCTATCAATATCATTGTTATCTGAAGGCTTGCAACAGAATAAAGGCTAAAAGCCTTTCATCTATTTATTATTCTCTGTGCCTCCCCCACCCCATGGCCACTATCAAAAGGACAAAGTGACCCAGTTCCATGTGCAAGTGGAAAGAAAGTACAAAGGTCAACTCTGAATTTAGACAGTATCCTGTAGATTTTGATATTTGTATTCCAGAAATTTGCCAATATAAGCCATGTTTAGCTGTGTATTTGTATGTTTTGTCTATACCCATGTGGTCTGTTTAACCAGCTACTTTGGAGTAAAGCAAAAGCTATATCTCCCAAGAGCTGCCCAAAAAAGAAACATTGAAATCTCAGACACATGGGGAACAGGTTATGCTGAATGGAAACCAGCGACAACGAATCAAATATGCGTGTCCAGATTACAACATTAAAACAGACTTCTTACTTATTCCCTCATGCATATATAAAGCACTGACAATATACACTAAAATGTCAAAACAAGGGAATGGTGGGTGGATTAACTACTTCGGTTCTGTTTGTGACAGGTACTTTGAAGGCATCGTTCAAATACAGACTAGAAATAGGTGACTAAAGTTAAAGTGCAAATAAAGTGTTTGCATCGCTTCTCACAAAACCATTTCCTCTTCATACCAATCATAATCATAAACGTCTATGAAGAGATGGTAATGTCTGATCATGGCCTCACTTTAAAAGCTGCCAGGACAAAGGACTTGGAGCAATGGAACTGGAACTGACTTCGACGCCTCCTCCCTGAAAACTAGCTCTCATCGTTCTAGAGGATATTATGCAAGCTGCTAAGGGAGAAAATCAATCAGTGGTCCCACCCCAGCTTCAAAGCCCAATAATCACAATGACCAGCACAATTACTATAGCAGTGCAGTAGTGGCACTGTTATCTAGGGGTCTTCAACAACTGTCTAATTGGACTTAAAGCCCTCAATGGGAGTGAACTCATGGTTGGCACTGTAAACACAGCCAAATACACATGTCTGGAGAGGTCATGGATCCTAGAGAAAACTCTCTCTCATATCTCTAGACCAATGAAATTTCTTACTATATGCGAAATATGGATCTTTATATTTACAGACAAGTATATCATACACCACTCATCCAAGAGGCTTCTTTTTGCAACAGATGGAAGCTGTTATAGAGTTCCACAACTGGCCACACACAGAGACTATATGTCTGAGAGATGCCCAGCCCTAAGTGACACATCTATCTATGTGGAACTTCTATACCTAAAGCTCATAAAACATAGCAGAACAGGGGATAGAGACAATACTAACATAGCTCTCAACTCTCACCAGCGAAACTTCCTCATGCAACAGAGGGCAATGCACACAGAGGCCACAACTGGCCAAGGTTTAGAGAATAAGAGATTGCAAAGAGTGTGTCCCTGGATAGGACTCCTATAATAAACCTCACCCATTCATGGCTCAGGGGCCATTGCAGAAAAAGGGGGCAGAAATGTTGTAAGATCCAGGGCTGATGCATAAACATAAGGGGACAGGCTTTCAGACCTCTGGGAATTTGCTCATATGAACTTGTAGTGATGGTAGCTGCATTCAGAAGACCCAGGCAAACTCAAACAAAACCCAGCATAGAACTAGGGAAATGGGCAGCAGGCTTCAACTTTAGCTGCAACTGATTACTGCTGGGTAAGGGAGAGTTGTTCGTCTTTAAGGGCTCTAGATAGGCTGACTAGACTCCAGTGGATGAACTTGCATCAAGGACATCTGGGTACAAAATCCAGTGGGGGAGCCTATAGGAGGCTGCAGATGGGGAAGGGGTCTAAATATGATTAAGATCTATTAAATGCACAAAAACTCAATAAAAATATTCATTTAAAAAAAGCTACCAAGGCACACCCAAGTTTGATCTACATTTCCATTCCACTTAAAAGCATGGGAAGTTGTTAGGGAATTTTTCTTTTCATGTGTATTCAGTTGGCAATAAAATATTGTTTTTCTGATTAGTAGAAAGCCTTGGAAATGGCAAAACTAACACCATCTGATTATAATTTATATTTCAGAAAAGCAATTGTTGGACTTTCCATTCCAGTCAGGAAAAACTTGTCAGGAGTAAGCATTTGAGCTTTGTGACCACTTGGAATTAATCTTCATTTTTGCATCCGAGGTTGAAGCAACACAAGACCCAGATGTGCAGTTGGTTTCTGTTCAATTTCAACTCCTTGGAGAAAATTATACTGAATTGCGTAATTTTTTTCCCAAATGCCCAGATTATGTAAACACACCCATTTTGTTTTCATAGCAGAGCTAGGAAGACCCACTGAGAGCACTCTAAAAGTTTCTTCTGTAAATAGTCTTTGGGGGCAAACTTCCTAGGAGGAAGGATTTCAAACCTTTTATGACCTCAGACATTACAGCATCTTAGGAGACACTGCAAGTACTGGCTATATAAATTGAAACGGTGGATTGTTCCTTCTTTTCACTTTATACTGCCATATTGGTCTCCTTGACCATGTGTGAAGCTTCAAAATGGGAAACTTGCCCAACTTGGTTTTGCATTTTGTGATTGCTGACCCTTAAGTTGTAGTGATTCAAACTTTTTCCCACATGGCTAGATAATGTGTTGACCCGAGGTAGTGTTGCTTCCAATCTAGTTTTGAGAAGAAATAGCTATGTTCTGTTAGCAGCAGCAATTATCAATGGAAAGTAGCCCATATACCACCTTTATGTATTCTACGCTACCCAGATGATGGGGCTCTCTTAAATCTGCTTTAGACTCACTTAGCTGAGGAAAAGGGGTATGGAATGACCAGAAAAGAAACTACCCTCTCTCCTTTGTGTAAGTTCCACAGTAAAGAAGCCTAGTGATAAATTTGCTTATCTGAGGCAGTCTTGAGTCACCTATGAGAACTGGCATGGTGCCTCTCAACAATAGTGTAAGCCTAGCCTCCAGGGCTGTTGCATAAACAGATGCATGTATTCTATCAAATTTAATATGTAAGCCAACATCAGGAGATTTCTATGGAATGCTAAATTACTCTCAGAGGTTTAACAAGTTTGAAATGTGAGATATTTGGTCAAAAGTAAGAATAATAATTAAAAATAAAAATTGTTTCACACTGGAACCCAAACAAAGGTCTGCTTTGAAAGTATTTGTTTATGTGATCACTGTTCATGTTTTCCCACAATTTGGGCTCTTTCTGGAGCCCATAAATACCATGTTTACTAGCAGAATGAGCACTAGCAATTAGCAAAGTTAAAAACCAAGGCTGGGTAAATATCTGTACTGTTTGTTATGAAAATCACCAATGAAAGACTAACCAAGATTGTTCAGACAAACTCAGACAAAACTCTCTGGAAGTATCTGGGAAAGGGCAACATTATTCCAGAGAAAGGACATGAACTGTGGAATTAAATATGCAAGAGTGTGAGTCCCAGTTCAGAATGTAATAAGCTCAGAATCCAGTTTCAATATGGCCTTTGTAAAATGGGAGTAATAGTAATGATTTAATGGAATTGTTATTAAGGATTAATAAAGGATGAAAACAATATGCATAGCAAACAGAAAATACAGTGTCAGGGTTAATCTCTTTTGTGTTCTTGATCCCTAAAGGATATCATCTGAGAATGAAGCTCTGACAATATTTTTACTCTGGAGATATAAAAATCAAATTTTATTTCCACACAACCTCCTTTATCCAAGACCTTCATAAACCTGTCAGAACTGCATAAGGAAATAATTGAATCAAAACCAAAGGGAGATCATCCACTTTTAGCAAGACAAATGGCCAGATGTTTAGAGAAAAACAGTTATATTTTAAAATATTAGGTCATAGATAGATGACAGGTAGGTAGATGATGATGATGATTGATAGATAAATAGATAGATAGATAGATAGATGATAGATAATTGATAGATAGATAGATGATAGATAGATGATTGATAGATAGATAGATAGATAGATAGATAGATAGATAGATAGATAGATAGATAGATAGATAGATAGAAGGCAAGAGACACCAGGAGGCTCTGCTGCACAGAGGTCATGGAGCTGGCATTCTGTGACACAGAGGTAAGGTAGTCCTGAACAGGATAGCAAGTTGAGCTTCATATCCTTTCCCAAAAGACAGAAAAAATGGGAATCTAAAGGGAAAAGTTTTCAGTAGATGAATTAGGAAAATTATTCCTCCTTTTTCTTGGCTCTAGATGGTAGAAGATAGTTGTTTATAATTCTGTCCTTATAGAGGAGAAGATAGAGCAAGAGTAAAAAACTTTAAATAACACTCTCAAGAAAGAGAAGTTGTACTTAAAGAAATGTGGGTAAGTAGAACAGATACCACAAAATAAAGTAGAAGAAAAAATTTGGATAATTTATCCAATAAAATCAATACAATTACATGATCATCTTCCATTAGAAGGAAAAACTTTTCAAACGAATTTACTCACAATAAGACAAAATGTTGCTTATACATATTGTTTATAAGACACAAAACGGTTGAATGTAAAAGTAAGAGCTTCTAAGTAAGTAAAAAAAAAGATCATTCCTTAATATAATAATGTCAAGAAAAATATAATTTAAAGCAGCAATAATGTAATAGAAGTAAAGAAACTTTCTGCATTTTCTTAAAAGTTAACATTGTTTAGGAAATTATGCTAATGTTGACTTTATGTCTACTGAGTAGCACCCTTCAGGTATGAAAGGCAAATAAAGAGAATTGCAGCGAGATGTATATAATTCCATATTATGTAGAAAATTTTTGTATGTGGCTTTTGATAGGATGTCTAAAACTAGAATGAAGAACACATTGAACAACTTGGCTTTTATTTTGAAGGAGACAGAAAATATGTGCAGATTAATCATATTCTAGAGCATGAAGCATGTTTCAGCAAATTTTAAAGAATTAATTATATCATAGATAATACAAAAATATATGTAACTACTCTGTGTCAGTGAATAAATTATAACAAATTATGGGGCTTAACTGGTCATATTAAGTACTACTTAACAGATGCATGAGATAAAGCTAAAGTAATATTTAACAAGACATTTATACCCTTGAATGCTTATGTTAAAACAAAAAAGAGTATGAACTGACAATCGGTTGGTATTTTTATAAAATATGAGAATAAGCCCACCAGTAATTGGGGGGCCGTAATAAGACAGAAAACATAAAATAAAAAGCAAAAGTAGAGGAAACAAAAGGCTGATTCCTTGGAAAAAACTAAAACAAACAAATTTGACCTGATAACCACGAAGAAAAAAAAGATAAAAGACATAAAAAGGTCTATAATTGCATATGCATGAGAGGTTATCAGATAAAAAGTGATTTTTATAAATTAATTAATGCAAATAAATTTGAAAATTTAGATAAACAAGATACACAGCACATATGAATTATCAAAATTGATTCAAGAAAAAAAATTGAAAATCCAGATGACCCTTAATCATGAAAGAAAATAAATCAGTAAGTACTTATTCCCCACTGGGGAGCACTAGATGAAAAGGTTGCCCATGAGAGTTCTGTCAAATACTCATCTCAAACATGTCAGCTTTTAAGAGAATGGGAAAAAAATCCCAAATTTATTCTGTAAGTATTAACATTTGATCCAAAAGTTGGCATAGCCAGTATAAGAAAATAAAATCAAGACTAGAGAGATAGCTCACAGTTACGAGCACTTGCTGTGCAACCATGAGGACAGAATTTGGATTCCTTGTACCCACATACAAGCCAGCTGTCTCACAAACGCCTGTAACTCCTCCAACTCTGAGGGTTCTGACTCCTTCTTCTGACCTGAGTGCACACTGGCATGTGTACCTAAACACATGTGCATACACTTACACACACACAATTAATTAATAATAAGACTTTTTAAGACAAAAACTTATATGTCATTTAAGTATTTAGAACACCAACATGCAAATGGGACATTGGTGAGCTGACTTGACAATGGATTTTAAAAGTTGGACATCATAAATTTGGGGTTATCTCTGGAGACAAGTTTAGTAAATAATTAGAAAAGTAATGCAATTCATTATATCACCTTATAAAAGGAAAAATATGTCATCTACATAGATACCCAAAATTATTGAATGAAATTCTATAAACATTCATTATAAAAATATTCTTAAGAAATAGAAATAAAATGGAATATTCTTAACCTATAATCAGTTGTCCTGGTTAGTTTATTGTCAACTTGACAGAATCTGCAGTCACCTAGGAAGAAAGAACCTCAAATGAAGAATTACCTCAGTCATATTGGCCTGTGGCTATGCTTTGAGGGATCATTTTGATTGCTAGTTGATATAAGAAGGCCTAACCCACTGTGGGCAACACCATCCCTATGCAGGTAGTCTTGGGCTATAAAAAAAAAAAGTGAGCTGAGCATGAGCCTGAGAGTGAGCCGGTAAGTGGCGTTCCTCCGTGGTTCCTGCTTCCAGCTTCCTGCCTTGCATTTCTGCCCTGACTTCTCTCAATGATGGAAACAACGTAAGCCCCAAAAAGCCTTTTTTCCCCTAAGTTGCTTTTACTCAGAGCAACAGAATTAAACTAAGACAGAGATGTACACAAAAAAAATGGGAAAAGAATCATATTTGAGGAAAATTGTTAAACCTCTCTCTTTAAAATTAGAAACAAAATTGGGATCTCACCACATCTATTCAACCAACTTGTGGAAGTTCTAACCTAGAGAAATATGGGCTAATTTGCATGCCAGGAGCTGAGCATAAAAACATTCATGGCAACTTTCATTTTAATAGTAGAAAATCAGAAATTACTTAATTATGCTTTAATTTAAAATTGTCACATCAACTGTGGTATTTTTCTAGAATGGACTTCTAAGTAGCTGGAAGACAAGTGGGCTATATCTGTGTGGGAGTCCACCTGACTAAATAGCACTAAGGCCAAAAGATTATCACAGACTGTCTATACGCTTTTTAATTCCATTTTGTGAAATGTATACAAAGTTCATAAACTGGAAGGTTTTAATGTATTTTGAAGTAGATATGTAAATTAACACAGTGTTCAAAATCTTAGTTATGTGTAAGAAGAGCAGAGATTGAGCCAGGCTCCTGTATAATCCTCTGTTTATTAAACTAGTAATAGACACATGGGCATTTATTTAGATTATATTTTACATTGCCTATGTAATATTTCATCGTGTGTAAAGCATAACATGAGTCATTATGAATGTGGACAGAATATGCATTCTTTTTGTTGTACTTTTCTATTTTCTCATCAAAATTACCATTTCTAAAAAATTTTCAATGCCGTGTGCACTGGAATCTCCCAGAGTACCCATTTAACCATCTTCCTTTGGGGTTTATGTGACCTGTAGCTGACTTCATTTTATTTTCCTTAGCATTTTTCTAACTCTACACTGCCACTTACAGTGGAACCATGGGTCCATGCCATGCAGCACCCTTAAGGACATGCTCACTCGGTTATTTGCAAATTTCTTCACTTCTCCACACTAGTTATAGAGCCATACCATGGGGAATTTTTAATTAAATAAAATATCCTCCTGGAATTTCTTAAATACCAAGTAAATGTAAACTACTGTAATAGTTAAGAAATAGCTTATGTGAAATCCCAGCACAATGGTGGGGACAAAGCTATTGTTAGTACATGGATTTAATCCTGTTTGTTTCTCTTCTGTCATGACCTTCTGAAGGCAGGTGTCCCTACTTCTGGACTATACCTATATCTCTGATTGCAGCACTATTTCTGTAGAACAGAATATTTGAAAGAAGTTCTCTGGTTTTTCATGTGCATATATGCAGTGCCTATCGCAGTTGGTTGCAAAGGAAAGGAATCCTGAATGTTTGCTAGATTGAATTAACCCACCCCATTCCTTCAAGGATGTGTATTAACAACCTGTTTGACAATATTTATCACCTGTTATTCCAAGATTCTTCCAAAGGTTAACCAGGCTCCTTAATTCTGAATGAGAGCCTCTTCATCTTTCAAGCTGATTGGTTGACCAGCTACTTTGTCCAATCAATCATCCTAGATCTTCTCCCTTAGAGAATTTTCAGTGAAGTAACTTATATAAGAGCTGTTTCTATACAGATCACATAAAAGCTCCTCACAAATTAGTTTTGTTCCATTGCCTCTCTCCCTCACACTCTGTCCTTGTATTCAAGCAGTTTCCCTGAATTTCAACAATGAATCAAGCCTTCCTAATCTAATAAGAAGAGATAATTTATCCTTGTTCCATTTGGTTTAAACTTGAAATTCCTGTGACCTTCACTATACCAATAATCATCTCCAATTGATGCTTTAACCCCTTAGATTTTTATGATATCAATATTTTTTTATCCCTTCTTTATGCTTGTCATGGTCAAAGATATTCTGAAGAGATTACTAAGAAACAGTGTCTTACAGGTGTTCCTTAATTTCACTTTTAGTGGCTTAGCCCTGTGTAGTAGTAAAAGCCAGTAAACAAAATGTTTTGTGTCTCCCTAACGCCCCCCAAAAAGCCCTAACAAAGAAGAAGTGTTTCCATTTAGTGTGCTACAGAATGAAAATTTCAAGCCAAATAAACAGAAGAGAAGGATACAAACCCAGGACTGTCCTACCTTGTGAGAATTCACAAAGTAAGCGTAACAAACATATAAAATGAGGCAGGAGAAAGAAGGGCAGCTCTGATATTGCTGACGCTAATGTCTATTCAGGAAATACAAATATCTAGGAGGAGGAGTCAGCTAGTTAGAGGTTGACCAAAGAAAAATACACTACCATGTTTAAGGAGACAAAGGAAAGTCACTCAGTTTATTTTGTACATTTTCCTTCCCATTCTAGATGGTAACACTGCGAATTTATCTCTTCTAATTCCAGGATTCCTATTATTTTTAAGTCATTTGCAGGATCTATAACTCAGAGGAAATTAGTGCTAAAGAGAGTAAGAGAGAACATCTAGTCACTGTCTAAAATACACAAATGGACTTCGACAGGGTAGGCAGTTCTTAGGAATTTTTGAAGCACCCTGGCCTTGATCCTGTAAGAAATACTAGCTTATACTGGAGAAAACTAAAGATTATTTTCCCCTCCATCTATCACTAAAAGCAGCCACATTCCAATTTTTTTTTGTTTTGTTTTATTGTGGCAGTCACACTGAATGTGTCTCCTGACCACAGATGACCCACGCAATACCAGCTTGTGAGCCTTCAACAACTCCCACTGCACCAGTAAGAGGGAGCTACATGGATGGCGATCTCACCCCAGGTTGCACAAACAAAAGTCCAGGATCTAAATCTCTTCACACTGGTAGCTTTAGTCTCAAGTTATGAAGGAAGATATATGCAGGTATTTTTATGCAAACAATTCTTACTAGCTGAAATAAAACAAATTAGATGAGAGGAACATAGAAGTTTTATAAACATTACTAAAGCATTTGGATCAATAAAAGAGACCAAATACTTGATTGAATAAAACATCTTGCTTCCACCTCACTGCATCCTTGTCCATATTGATCATCTGTAATAGAGCATGACAAAAGGTATTGATTGACTGAGGCAATTCTCAGGTATTTGGGACTTGAAAGCAGCTATAGACTACCAAGAAGGCAATGCTCTACACAACCCTAAAATGAGGAAGGTTAAGTGAAAAGAGAGCTGAGGCTTAAGGTATTCAGTGTCTGTATCAAGCTGGCAAATGACTTACTTGAGGCAGAATGGCCTCATTTGCTTCACCCATAAGTTATAGATAAGCACATGTTGGTTATTGTCTTCTAAAGAGCTGTTGATAAAATGCCTGCTTAAAGTATTTGCCTGGGTTTCTGTAATATTGATTTCTATTAGACTCTCAGAAAACAGTAAAAGCAGATTGAATGCAGAGTTCTACACTAGAGGGAGAGACAGAGAGAGAGAATAAATGGAAGAGAATAGCGTGAAAGACTAAAATCTGTCCATCCAGCTATGAAAAAGGGGAGGATATCTAACAGTATGCAATTTTTAGATGCATTTCATTTTTATTTATGTGTATCTCTGTGTGTGCACATATGTGTGCAGGTGCCTACAGAGGCCATAAGAGATTATCAGATATCTGGAGCTGGAGTTACACGTAGTTGTGAGCCATTGTACATGGGTGTTTGGACTAAACTCTGTCCTCTATAAGAACAAGCAAGCCCTCTTAACCACTGAGCATAAAACTTCAAAAAAACTTGAAAGCTGCAAGGAGATGTATTCATAGTCAATACATTAGCTGAACTTAAATACTGAAATCTGAACCCAAATAGAGAATAACGTAGTAAGTGTAAGAAACAATCCAATCTCCAAATCCCCTCTCCTGTACCTTATATTCAGGATGCTGCCACAGCCTCAACCTGACCAGTGACTGAAGATTTAACCAGAATATATTAGTTACTCTTCTCATTGTTGTGAGCAAAATACCTTACAGAATGCAACTTAAGGAAGGAAGGGTTAGTTTCACTCATGGTTTGAGAGTACAGTCCACTGAGGTGGGAAAGTAGGGCAGCATAAGCCTGAGGCAGCTGGCCACATTGTGTCCAGTCAGGAAGCTCCCTTTCTCCTTTTCATTCAGTCTGGAATCCCATTCCATGGGGTGGTACCTACCCACATTCATGGTAAATCCTCTTTCTTCATTTAAACTTTTCTAGGAACACTCTCAAAGACATAGGTGGGTCTCCTAGAGTGAGCCTAAAACAAGCCAAATTGACAGTGAAGACTAACCATCACACCCAAGAAAGTAAACTTCAAGCTCCCTGAGAATGGGTTACACCAGGCATAGCTGAGAATGAGCCTCCAGAAAAGACTTTTCCAGAAAGATGGAATTGATGGAATATCAGAAGGATAAATAAAGTGTCTTAAAAGAGAAAATAACACTTCAAAAAAATCAAAGAAATTAAAAGATAAGTTCATTATCATCTTGCAGGAACATAGGAATCGTGCAGGAAAGGGATTGTTATGGTAGGTCACTCAGTGCACTAAATGTGGATTGAATGAAAAAGACTGAAGGTGAAAGGAGGATGAGAAGGCAGCTGTGTCTGTTAGAAGTAGAGAGAAGGAATGGATTTCCATATGGGAAATTCCATTTTAAAACTTAGTAATATAATTGCACCCTTCAGAGACATGAGAGAAGATGACAAATGGATGATCAGTCAGGAACAAGGAGCAGGGATATTATACAATGAATTTTTTTCATTTTTAATGTTTTTATTGAGTTTTTATGCATGTCATATAATACATCTTAATCAAATTTAGACCCCCTCCCTGCCCTCCATAACCCCCACACACAAGATTTCAGGTATTCTGTCATATATCTTAAGTCCTACCTGGTCAAGCATTTCTATACAGGTGTTCCTCAGTGCAAGTTCATCCACTGGAGTCTAGTCAGCCTATCTAGAATCAATCCCTTAAAGATCTACTCTCCCTCACCCCACAGTAATCATTTGCAGAGTTCCCTGGCTAGGATTGGGGCCTGTTGCCCATTTCCCTAGTTCTATGCTGAGTTTTTGTCTGGTTGAGTTTGCATGGGTCTTGTAGATGCTGTCAGCATTGCTGAAAGTTCATATAAACAAACTTTCAGTATCCTGAAAGCCTCTGTTTTCTTCTATCCATCCACCAACCCTGGCTCTTACAATCTTTCTGCCCCCTCTTCCCCAATAGTCCTAGGGTGGGTGGGCAAGTTTTAATACAGGAGTTCTATCCAAGGACATGCACTCTGCAGTCTCTTATTCTCTAAAACTTAGCCAGTTGTAGCTTTCTGTGTGCATCGCACTCTGTTGTATGAGGAAGCTTGGCTGGTGAGAGTTGAGGGATGTGTTAGTATTGTCTCTACCCTGTTCTGCTATGTTCCATGTCATATCTCTAGACAAAAGTGCTGGACACCTCTCAGACACACATTCTCTGTGTGTGACCAGTTGTAGAACTCTGTAAAGCCCTCCATCTGTTGCAAAAAGTTCTTTGATTTGTGGTATATGGTATACTTGTCTGTAAATATAAGAATTCATATTTAGCTTATGGTAAGATATTTTTTTTGTCTAGAGATATGACAGAAATAGGGTTTTCTCTAGGATCCATGACCCCTCCAGCCACATGTATTTGGCTATATTTACAGTGTCATCCATGAGTTCCCTCCCACTGAGAGGACTTTAAGTCCAATTAGATAGCTGTTAATTACCTCCCAGATAACAGTGCCACTACTGCACCAACAGAGGTAGTTTGCTGTGCCAGTCATTGTGGTTATTAGACTTTAGAGCTGGGTTGGACCATTGATTGATTCTCTCCCTTAGCCAGTTTGCATAGTATACTCTGGAATGAGAGCTAGTCTTCAGGGAGGTGGCTTCCAGGTCAGTTACAGCTCCATTGCTCCAAGTCCTGTATATAAAGTATGTCCTGACTTAAGCAGTACAATGATTTTTATAGCAAAGAAAACTTATAGAGTCATTTAGTTCTTATAATTCAGGCCTATGTATTTGAATATACTAATAAAATCAAAGGCAACTGTTTTTTCACTTTGTAATGTAATAAAGAGTTTCAAGATGATTAATAAAAATGAGATGGAGGGGCTGGAGCGATGGCTCAGCTGTTAAGAGCACTGATTGCTCTTGCAGAGGACCCGGGTTTAATTCCCAGCACCCACATTGTGGCTACGAATTGTCCTTAATTCCAGTTCCAGGGGAATCCGACACCCTCTTCTGACCTCCGTGTCATTGCACAACATGGGTGTACTCATATACATGCAGGCAATACACTCACTCATACACATAAAATAATAAATAAAGTATTTTTTTAAATGAGATGGAAATGTGCTGAGAGTTGAGTTAGTGTTTGTCTCAGCGTCCAAAGTGCTGAATAACCACAAATCTCCTCCTCGCCATCTCCTTATCTTCCCTAGCAAACATTTTATGTTCACCTGCTCCTGAAGTGAGCCTTCATCTGGAACTGGCAAGTTTGTGAGTGAATACAAACCAGACGGTGTGGCTTTCTCAGAGCATCTCATGTATGACTGCTTTTCTTTACCCTCCACTTTCAGTTGCGGTGCTTTGGGACAGTACCTGAGCTTGCGGGTGGTAAAAATTACCTTCCAAGAATCACAGCATTGCCAGCACTCAAAACATTCCATTTACCTGCTTTCTTCAACATGAATAGAGTGTATGTGCTTTTTCCTTTAAGAGACTAAAGTGAAGGGAGAAATCAACTGTTTGGATTGGTGTCTTACATTTTATAATATTTTTCAGTCTTAGATATAGATCTCTCTAATTTCATTTGCTTTTGTATTTTAGTTGTCAAACACAAATTGTATAAATTTATGACATAGTACATTTTTTAAATATTTGTGTTCACTGTAGAATGGTTAAATCAAGCCAGTTTATGTATTATCTTACAAATAAAATTTTATGGTGAGATTACTTCAAGTTTCAAATAATATTGGGAACTATAGTCATCATTATGTACAACAGATCTTAACTTACTATTCCTGTCTTACTGAAAGTTTATATCCTTTGACCCATATCACCCACCGCTTCACCCCACCCCACCTTCTGCTATCTGCCACTCTCTGCTTTGTTTTGTTTTGCTTTGCTTTGTTTTTTGATATGGAGTCTCCCTGTCTGGCCGGAACAGGCTGGTCTCAGTCTCACAGAGATTCACCTGCCTGTGCCTCCTGAGTGCAAGGATTACAGGCATGTACCACCACACCCAGCCTACTCTCTGCTTTTTAAAATTTGACTTTTTAGGCTCCACACGTGAGTGTGATCAGGCGGTATTACCTTCCTTTGCCTACTGTTCATTTAACGTCACTTCCAGGGTTAGCCTTGTTGCCACAAATGAGAAATTTTCCTTCTTTTGTAAGGCCAAATAATATCTTCTTGTTCATAATATAACACATTCTCTTTGTCCGTTCACCCAGTGATGGACACCTAGGTATCTTGACCTTCATGAAGGCTGCAGTGAACATGGGAGTGCAAATATCTTTTCAGCTACTGATTCACAGCCTTTGGTATGTGCCAAGAAATGAGACCGCTCAATCATATGGTAGTTTTATTTTTAATTTTTAAAAGATCCTCCATACTGTCATCCAGTATGGATGTGCTAATTTGCATTCTCACCTGCATTGTGCCAGAACTCCTTTTCTCTTCATCGTCGGTGACACTCATCTGTTTGATAAGAGCCAGTCGAGGGGTAAACTGATATCGAAGTGCCCTAGTGCCTCACAATGAAAGATGGATTACAGTCTTGGATATGTGCTATGGCTCTTAAACTTTTTCAGATATGAAGTTTTTATTACCATGAAAAGCTGTAGCTTCTGTCTTCAGAAAAATTCCTATATATATGCATTTTACATATACTTGAATCACAGAGTCCCTGATGTCTGTTCATGAACCACGTTAAGTGTCCTTGAGCCTTTTGTGAATCTAATTATATTATTTGTTCATATTAGGTTCTAAATAATGTTGAATTAAGTGGCTGAATGGATTCAAAGAGAGGAAGTCAGATTCTAACTGTTTTTGTTTGTTTTTTTTTTAATGGAAACAAGGATAAAGAATGCACTATTTTAATTTATGTCTTTGATATCCCTCTTGGAATGGGAATTAGTTTTGGATTTCTTTCCTCTTGACTCTTGGAATCTGTCCTTGCATTCACCTCTATACAGCCTTCAACAATACATAAAGAATGTCTTTACCACACAGACTCCTGAATTTCTAGCCTCGACTTATAAAAAGTGCCCTTAACAGTACATCTTGCTATTATATAAAGAAATAAATAATGCTTCATTATGTCCCATTTGTTCTACATATTCAAGACTGCCATATGGCTTCAATGGATGTCTAGTGAAAATGTATTTAATATCTCATAAAACCTACATAAAGATGTCAAATGCCCATAATTAAAGAAGAATCCTCTTTGAGCTATTGCTTTACCAATTAGCCACCTGGAGCTGTCTGACCAAGTCCTAATCAATTAGGCAGTTGTAGATGTTTTGAAGATGTACAAGTCCTAAGGAGCTTTGGGAATACTTAGCAAGCTTAGTGGTGATGATAGTGCCGAGATCACTGGACTCAGGATGTTCTCATTATGAAAATGCCTCATGCGGTGCAGTTCCTCTCCCTCAGGTAATCACTGCTGGAAGGCACTGAGCAACTAACTGAGACTTGCCCTTTCCAAGATATTAGAACTTACAGTATCTATGTGAGGACCAATCATGTAGAGGTTGTAGGAAGGTGCTTTCTGAATCAACCTTTCTGTCTTGATGGGTCCTTCCTTTCAGCATCTGCTACACTGACAGATTCATAATAATAGTTTATTCCTTTCACATCAGTGCTCCTACCAGGTAGCCACAGCTGAGGGAACTGTCGTCCTTGGTGTCTGCTGCCTCGAGAAGGGGGTGTGAGATGAAGCAGATGCCTGTGCCAAGTCACTGCCCCAGGTATCCCAGTACTCACCCCAGCACATCTGCTTCATCGTCTGTCTTCCCAAAGACTTCCACTTCCACCCACTTCACTCGTGTATGGCAGCAATATTATTTTTCATTAGTGGTTATCCTAACTAGCTTTAGGGTAACAACCACCTCTATATGTCTTGATAGCCTGATGACTTTGTGACTGGGTCCCCTTGCAGTGTTCTCAAAAAAAATCTGATACATAATTATTTATATCACCAAAGTAGAATATGAGTGTATGCTTTTTGTAAAAAAAAAAAAAAAAAAAAAAAAAAAAAACAGCCAGAAGTCCAGAATTGGAGACTATCCTTCAGTGGAACTGGGAGGCAGAGGATGCTGACTCTGTGACTATATCACAGAGACACCTCACATGGTATAGTGGTGATGGTAGAAGGAAGCCATCTAGGAACCATCTTTCATATGCACAGAGCATGAACTAAAAGATTGTATTGATTTTTGCAGGTGTTCTTGTGAAGCTAAAAATTTACAGCCACTTTTGAAAGAGATGTATCCTTGCTCTGGAATGTGTTACTGAATATGTTAAAGCTGTAATAAAATGCTTCCTCTAATCATGTGGTTATTAAATTTAAAAAAAATTCAAATAGTGTAAGAGACTTGGACTTGGGACTGGAAATAAAACTGAAACTTATGTTTAGAAACAACAGAATATAACTCTATTTCAATGGCAGTGGAAAAAGCCATGGCTTTTACAGAGTAAAAGAAGCTTCAAACTGTATAATTGAAACCATCTCCTCCAAGTTTGAGAGAGGAGCGGTGGGTGCATTTACAGTTTGTGGGAGCTTTGGAGGACTGGCTATATGTTTCCTGTCAGCACCTTGACTGAAAACCCCATTTCCATCTCTGTTGCCTGATAGCCAGGGCCAACTGCTCTCCACGTCACCATTTCTGCGGCTGCTTCTGTCTCCATTCACACAATTATGTATGTACAATTTGTACATAATAGTCTTTAGCTGTTCCTTCATATATGCGCCTCCCTGTTGGCTGGAATCTTTCCATAATCTCTCTGTCTTTCCTGAGAAGATTTAACTTTCTAGAAGTTTGTGGGTTATTTTGTGGGTTTTATTCATCTTTGGGTGGCATTTAGTAAAATACTATGACTAAAAAGCTATCCTGTAAACATAGGGATTGATTCACTGATGGATTTTTTTTTTTTTTCAGGACACATGTGGGTGCATTTAAGCAGTGTTCTGTTATTTACATTCAGGAACATGTGTCAGAAGAGTTTTGCATTTCCCACTGTCAGATCTATAAAAACCCCTGATTTTTCCAGTACTTGTTTTGTCCCACTCCATCTGACAGTGAAAGCCCCATCATCTTATATCCTCTGTTGTATTTTCATGTGTCAACACATAAGAATTGCAATCTGTGTTTATCGCATGTTTTGTTTTTGCAGCATTCTGTGTTGAGCACTTTGCAGTTTTTCTTCCAACCAACAGCTATAGGAAGTGGGCATGTTCCCCAAACAGGGGACACTACCCTGTCAAAAACAGACGGGGGACACTAAGTAAGAGTAGTCAAACAAAACCGAGATAAAATATCAAGAAAAATACATGGAAACAGAATCAGCAGCACAGATGGTTGTTGACCTGGGTGAGGAGGGCCGTGGAATCAATACTTTTGTCCCTAATTTCCTATCATGAAAATATTCATAAAGCCAATTTTTAATTATAAAAATAGAAGTAATGAAATAAGTAAACTTGTTCATGAGAAATAGCATCTCTGCTGTATCTAATCTGATTAAAATTTCTTCAATCCCTCCTCTAGGCTTCCTGTGATACTGTTTTCAAGCATCCCGAGGACATAACGTTTTCAGGTTTCCTGTAGCTTTCCTTCTGAGAATTCCATATAGGACCATTTTTGTGCCCCAGGAAAACATGGGCGGTTCATTTCGGGTGCCATGAAACCATCTCTGCTGTGTTCAGTTGCGCTAGTGTGTGCTTTGTCCAGTCACTTTTCTCCTGTGCGAGCGACTTCTTTTCCATGCCGCTGCCTCGCTTTCTTATCGTTAAGTGAAGAATTGTTCATCTCTACTTGGACTTCAGGTCTGCGTCTGCTTTATGCTTTCCATCTGTTCTCCACTGTAGTTTTCTTTGTGATATATTAGGTGCTGGGTAACATTTAAAGAGAAAGTCAAGTGTATGTGGGCCTTCAGCTTTCTCTCTCTTAGTGGGAAGGTTTCTTAGACTATGAGCAGAAACATAAATGTGTTTCATTACCATGCAGAAACCATGGTACCTTTAAAACATGAAATTTCTCTTCTTTTCTTCTCTGTCTTTGTACTTGGTGAGCCCCAACCTCCACCGCTCTTGCAATAAGAAGTGGAATGGTCTTCCTAGGACGACTTTTTTAAAAAAAATCAAGTTCTTCTGCACCAAATGACTGGTCTATAAAGGAGAGAGAAGTTTAAGGTGCTTCTCTGTTCTACGTGTCTCTCTCAGATGCGAAAGCCCAGTTGCTATGACCAGAAGTAAGAGCTCTACCCTGGGACTTCTGAGTCAGCGTACAGGGATTCAAGTCCTGCCTCAGCAACTAGCCTCCACCAGGTTCAACTTTTCCCTCTGTGAAATGACAAGACTGCTGCCTACCTTATAGTATTGTCATGCAGATAAACTTCAAAAAGTACCCAGGATAGGACCTGTTATCTATTGCAAAAGTTTCACAGATCCTCAGTAGTCATCATGACTGTTAACTCTGCAGTCACTGACAGTACAGGAGAGTGCTAACTGTGGACAGTAATGGCTACAAAAAATAATAATGTGTTTTCTTGGTTGACAAATTAAGTTGAAGCCAATTTCACATTAACAGCAGGCATTGTCTACATTAGAGAACACAGCCACCAAGGACGATCCAAAGGAAGAGCTTTGAAGTTGACATTTTCTTAATGTGTCATACCCACTTTGTCTGGAAACTTTTACTGAAATGTGAGAGTCTTGCTGATTTTTTTTTTTTTTTTGCCTTTCTTGTCTAGCCAACTGTCATTATATGTATCCTCAGAGGTGGAAGTTTTCTGACCAGGGCTTGGATGGGACAGAAGAATCGAGCTTTGATTCTGTTTTGTGTTTGAGGTTAGTGATGAAGAATTCAAAAGAAGAGCTGTTGGATGCTCTGGGGAAGAGTCCAGGCATCACCTTATTCTGTTTTCTGTAAAGTTGAAGAGGACAAAGAACAGCAACGCTAATAAGTAGTCCTGTGTCTAGCGGAGTTCAAAAAAGCAATTCTGTACTACTGAGGAAATTGAAGCCTTTGATGAAAGCAGCATTTTTGACACATGAAAAACTATAAAACTGATTAAATTTTTATGGTAACATCTGTATTCATTTGCACTTTTAACAAGCACTATGGAGTATCTTCTTTGTCAGACACTAGAATACCACACAGAGTAAGACTATCTCAAAAGAAAAGGGAAAACACAGTTCAATTCTGTGATTTGAAGAGAGTTCAGAAAGGGGCTCATTATTAACATTTGGGCTATGTTTAGGTGATGGTACAGAATATGGTACAGTACCCAAGGGATAATAATAGCAGAGATCTGGGACCACACTGGCCTAAATGAGTAAGGAGAAAGGGGTGGGCCTTGTCCAGTATGAAGAAGGCCACCTCCAAGAAGGCAAACTCCAAATCACTCTCCTGCTTTGTGGAAGTACCTCATGGGACTTCTCATAGTTAACTCTCCACTGAGCCGCCAATTAGCACACAGAGCCAGGTAGGAATAATGGAGAGTGGAACTGGAAAGGAGAAAGGGATGGAGCCAGAACAAGTCCTCCAAGATCCTCAGGCTAATGGTAGAAGACTGACACATAAGAAAAACAGTCTTAAAACACTATAAAACATGCTATGTGCCTATAATTAACATACTAGGGGGCTGGAGAGATGGCCCAGCGGTTAAGAAAACTGACTGTTCTTGCAGAACCAGGATTCGAATCCCAGCACCCACATGGCAGCTAACAACTGTCCATAACTCCAGTCCCAGGGATCTGACAGCCTCTTCTGTCCTCCACAGGCATTGCACAACACGGGTGCACATGCAGGCAATACATGCATACACATAAAATAAAAATAATAAATAAAACATTTTTTTAAAAACATACTGATGCTGACAAAGTCATGAACGAGCTCAGATGGGCAGGCAAGATAACTTAGCATGTAAGGTGCTCCTCACTGAACCTGACAGCTTGATCCCTGGTATCCACATCATAGAAGGAGGGAACTGACTCTTGCAAATTGTCCTCTGATGTCTATATGTGAGCTATAGTATGCCAACACATGTGCATGCACATGCACACTCAGACAAACACACACACACGTACACATAAATGATACATATAATTTTAAGTAATAGTTTTATTCCTTGAGAATTTCATGCAATGTATTTTGATGATATTCACCTCTCCTCCCTTCTCCTCTCAAATCACCCACTCCCTATCTGCCCCACTTCATGTCCTTTTTTTTTTGTTATTTTAAAGCCCATGGAGGGGGCTAGAGAAATGGCTTAGTGGTTAAGAGCTCTGACTGTTCTTCCAGAGGGCCCAGGTTCAATGTCTAGCATCCACATGGCAGCTAACAACCATCTATAACTCCAGTTCCAGGGAATCTGATACCCTCTTCTGAACTCCACATGCATTGCACAAGATGGGTGCACTTACATACATGTGGATCTATCTCCTGGAGCATGGTCAACCTACCAGGCGTCACACTCTTAAAGAAAACTGACTCTCCCAGCAGCTATCAATTGCCAATAAATAGCTCCTCGGCCAGGGCTGGGACTTCATACTCACTTCCTGCATCCATGCTGGGGTTTTGTCTGGCTTAAACTTGTGTACATTTGTACATGTTGTCACCTGCTGCAAATTCATATGTGCATCTGCCCTGTTGCATTCAGAAGACAGTTTCATTATGGTCATCTACCACCTCTGTCTCCTACAATCTCTCTGTCCCCTCTCCAGAAGTGATCCTTGACTAGAGGGAGGGGTGTGATATAGATGTCCCATTTATGGAACATTCTGCAGTCTATCATTTTCTTCACATTGACCAGTTTTGAGTCTGTGTTAATCACCGTCTACAGCAAAAAGAAGCTTCTCTGATGAGGGTTGAGAGATCCATTCATCTATGAGTATGATTATAATCATTAGGAACTGGTTTAATACTATGTTCACTTAGCATAATAATAGCAGTAGGAGCTCCCCTAAGGTCTATTACCCATTTAGCCATGGGAATGGGAAGGATTAAATGGAGTAGGGGGGAAGGTAGGAGAGCAGAGTAGAGGAGGGAATATGTGGAGGAATAGCTAACACTTTTTCTGTGACTTTTGAAAAAGTCACATGGAAACCTACAAGCTTCCTAAAATATGTACATACACATATATAGAAATATTTTAGGGGAGTTACCCTGTAACGGAGGGGAGGGGAACAATACCTCTACCAAACACCACAGGCTAGCAAATAAAACGCTCAGTTCCAAGAATGGCTTACCTCGTTTGGAGTTGTTGGCCAGTGGGGTCCTATAGACCTCCAAACATTACTGGCTATTGTCATTGCTCTTTGTTACCCTATAGACCTTGATGGCAAGACCATATTGCTGAAGACACTATATACCTGAGTCATAAAATATGTAGAAATCTACTGACTAGCTTTCATAATGCTCGAAAGTGCTATGCGCACTACTAGAAGAGAAAGTGAACATCAGTCTTATCCAGTTGTAACCCTATGAGCTATATTAACAATCTGCCTGGAAAGATATACCCACTGGTGTAATTGTGGTATGAATTTTATGGGAGTAACCACTCACTTTCTACATGGATTTAAGGCCCACTTCACAAGATAGAACCCATACTTGGCACTGTTATCAGAGTCAAAAACCTATGGATTAATAAATACATTTTTTAAAAGGAGCCTAGTTAGTACTTGTTTTAGGAACCATTGATCTCTAAATCTGAGAACAGGCTTTCTGAGTGATGGGAAGAGATGGAAGGATATAATGAAAGACAGAAGAAAAAATCTATAAATCACACAAATATACAAAGCTCCATTAGATATCATCAGTATGGGAATGGGAGAGATGCCTCAGTGGGTAAGAGTGCTTGCTTTGCAATCATCAGGACTTAAGTTCATTTCCTAGCACATAAAAACTGTGCATGGTCATGCATGCCTCTGCATGCTTGTAACCCCAGTATTGATGGGGAGAGACAGGCTGGTACAGAAACCTAGCTGACCAGCCAACCTTGTGTAAACTAGCTTCTAGTTCACTCGAGACCCTGTGTCAAGACAATAAGGTGACCAACAATAGACAAGGACATCATGTTCTGGCCTTTGTATGGATGCACATGGGTGTGCACACACCTGTACACTTATGTGCATGCACGAGAGAGAGAGAGAGAGAGAGAGAGAGAGAGAGAGAGAGAGAGCACAAGCATACAAAAAGAAAAGGAGGAAATCAGTGCAAATGGATCCTAAGGGTTATAGCTCACAGGTTTGGGCCTTTATGAGGCTTTATTTGGAATTGTTGGAGAATATGACCCAGAAACACCACAACATGTTTAGTAACGAAGTGTAAAGTACTTCTGATGCACAAGCCTCCTGAAAGCAGATATTCTTTATTGACCACTGTTCACCAGCATTTAGAATAACAGTTGGGTACTCAGAAGCTCTTTGGAGCCTGAATAAACCTGTGAACAAAAGAGCTTCTGCACCTGAACTGACATCTTCCTTTTCATTTATTAAAATTAAAACTGATGCACTTTAGCGACTGGCACTATTTTGATTCTTCCTTCTCAGCCTAAAGTTAAGTGGAGTAAGAACTAGAGAGGGAGTCAGGGCATCTATCAACCATTAGAAACATTGTTTAGTCTTCCGTCTCTCGGCTCTCTCATCTCTACAGTAGAAATTATGTTCTCCCCCTCAGCCATAATGCAATTGTGAAGATCGAATGAGATCAGAGGGGCCTAGACAGGTAGAAAGTATTGACAAATATGACACAAGGGTTTGACTTCTGCATCAACACAGTCTGACACAACAGAAATGGATTTTACAAATAATCAAATGGTATTCCATTAAACCAGGGTTTCTTGGCCTTGATGCATGCATATTTGGAGTCAGATATTTTGTTGTGGATCTTTCACTTGTGCACTGTAAGATATTTTGCAGCCCTCCTGCCTTCTCTGCATTGCTACTGACATATCTGTGATGGTTTGAATGAAAATATCCCCCATAGGCTCCAAGTATTTGGACATTTTATCCCCACATGGTGGTGCTGTTTGGGGAGGTTTTAGAAGGCGTGGCTATCCTGGAGGAAGCACGTCACTGAGGATGGGCTTAGAGAGTTCTTAAGCCTTGCTGGATCTCCAGTTGCTCTCTTGTGTCCTGTGCCTGCTGAAAGATGTAGAGCTTAGCTTCCGCTCCTCCTCTCCTCTGCCACCATGCCTCCCTGCCAAGATGGACTGTAATTCCCCTAGAACCGTAAGCTCAAATTATTCTTCCTTCTATAAATTGCTTTGGTCAGTGTTTCTATCACAGCAACAGAGAAGTGAGTAATACAATGTCCAGTACCACCATCACAGCTTTTTAATCACCGAAACTATCTCCAAAAATTATGATTCCCCTGAAGGACAAAGTTTCTCCCTGCATTAATCGGTAATTTCAATCTCAAACACTATCTGGAATCTTTCTAAAATATATTAGTAACTTTCCTAGCCTTTTAAACATGGGCTTCTAGACTGCAATAGTGGAAAAACAGCTGTAGCAGTAATAATACCTTTAAACCATGTTAAAAATATTTGCCTGCATCCCTCATCTGCTGAATTTTTGTAGACCTGTGTCTTTGTTCCATGGTTTTGATTTTCCCTCCCACTCTGCCTATGTGGCTGACAGCTGTCATTTTCTTGTAAGCATTGATGTATACTAATTTGCTATTTCTAATCTGCTGAGAATTTAAAAAGCAGTTAGCCAGCTTTCATAGACTGAATCTAAAATGAGAATCCACAGTGCCTGAGCCTAGATGTGCAGATGGACTTGCTTTTTTTTTTTTTTTTTGAGTGCAAAGAGGCCTTTTTATTCTTCACCTTTTGATGATACTCTGCCATGGATATGTGACATCATCACCATTATCTTTAATACAACTTTATGATACTAGCCACAGCTTTCCCAGTTCCTTGATTTGGAATGAAATAAAAGGGAGATAGGATATTTGAGCATTCTTGCCAATCATGCAAAAGCATTTCATAGAGTAGTTTGTCTTTTATTTTCTCACTACCACCCTCAATTCTGCTTCTATAGATAAATTATGTGAGGGGATGTATCATTTATATGTCTGTGAGGCTGCACAGAATCTGGACAATATAAGCCAATGAAATTCTCTTGGATATTTTAAGTACAATAAGTCTAATGTATTAGGAACAAGTATTCAGCATGGTGTCAGGCACATATCAGGCAATCAAAAATATATTTGTGAAAGGAAGTACATGAATGAATTACAAAATATAGTCTAACATCCCAATTGCTATTGTAGGGTCAGGGGGAAATTGATGGAAGGTATGGCAAGCCAAAGATAAGGACTTCGGAAATCCAGAGGCGGAAAATGGTTGGTAATGAAAGTGTAGGCCAGTCTTTCATGTCACAGATAAAGAGAGGATGGTAATAGTCTCAGAGGGGGAATGAAACGACTGAACTTCAGCCCACTTCCTGAGTTCCCTTTAAAGTTTGTAGGCTGGGAATGGCCCAGAACATTCCAGCTCATGGGACAAATTCACCTCCTTTTATTTCCTCCACTGCCAGTGCTTGTGTTTTTCAATGGACAGAGAGAAAGGTTAAAGCTCTTGGTGTGTGCCTGACACCAGTAGATGGATCCACTGGCATCTCTAACAGCTCTCTTGTCCAGGTTGTTAGGCTATTTCTGTCTGCTGTAGCAAGGAATAATCCCTCATGCCAGAATAAAGCATCCTGCAGTGGAACACTTACCTGAATGGTGAGCAAGGTCACAGGAAAACATTTCATTTAAAAATGGCTCTGTACATAATAAAAAAGGGATCAGTGCTCTATCTGACTCTGAACACCACGAGAAGAATGACATTCAACTTGCTGTATTTTTTTCAAACTCATGACTTCTGTTAACGGTCTCTACCAGTAATAGACTTCCAGAGGGTAACTCTTATCAGTCAGACCCTTGAGAAGGATGCCAAGGCTGACCACTTTCCAACACAGGGCATGTGAAACTTGAGACCATCCTGGCAACAGATCCCCCTCAGGGTGAGGCCTAGATTCCAGGCTCATCTGTGAATTGAATGGGCCTAGGGTATGACTTGAGCTTACAGATTTCTTATGGTCATTTCCTTGAGGAGTTTTGGTAAAGAAATTAAGAGCATTTGACTGAACCAGAGTCAAGAAAATAGCCAGCGTTTGAAAGATAAAGAAATTCTCAGAACACAGTAACCACCTCTTTCTACTTAGTGGAAAAGATCTCTGTGTATCTCTTGGGTTCTGCAGTGTCGACATTCGGTTAGGTCATCAGTTAATTGGACTGGGTTAATGGTTCTTTTTATTGTGGTGACTTTTAACCACCTTTCCAGCAGAAGGGAACTGATTAAATTATGGGCTGCTGGGGTCAAAAAGATAGCCTCATTCCCCTGGTCTGTCATCTCCTCCAAAGAGAGGAAATATATGCAGTGATTGCGGTACATGCTCGGTATTTGATCTTATTTTGTCTGTGTACATAACAGAAAGTAGCTTTCATCAGTCCTAAACACTTTTTCTCAGGATAATTACATGGGATCTGGGCAACACTTTGGGCCCTGAATCTGGAGTTGAAACAGAATAGAGAAATGAGAAGAATTGGGCTCTGGTAGGGTTCAGGATCACTAACCCTGTAAGGGAAGTGGGATGAAGAACTTTAGCAAAAGTAGGTGCATGGCATTTGCTAACTTCTGAGTTGAATTTTTGCAATCTGCTTGAGTCCAAGGTCTCATAAAAGACAGGTTGAACAAGAATATATAAAAAATGGATCCTTCATTGAGATGTTAATATGTTTCCATTGCCCACGTCACAATTACTGAATAATGCCAGGCAGAGCTATTTACAAATATTTAAGATACACCGTGTGTATGTTTCTGTGATTGTGTGTGTGTGTGTGTATGTGTGGTGTGTGTGTATGCTTTCATGTGTGCAGGTGCACAGGTGTGCTCATGTATGTAGCGATCAGAGGTCAGTTTTGAATGTCTTTCTCAGTCACTCCACACCTTTTTTTTTTTTTTTTTTTTTTTTGAGACCAGGTGTCTCTGCGAAGCTATATTCCAAAGGCATCAACTCAGTCAAATTGGTTCTTATCGCGATCATAGGGGGTGAGATGCACTGGGACAGTCTAAGAATAGAAACACTTAATCTGTAGGACCATAGAGCAGGAGGTCTGTATGACAGAGGAAGAGATGAACAGCAGAGTTGCGTTAGTCTCTCAACCCAGCGTAGAAGAGGAACTGAGGTCTTATCTTTGAGCATGGGACAGCCTGGAGACTGGAACAATGCAGGCCAAGAAGTCTCCATGAGGACAAGCTCCAAACTCTGTGGTAAAAAGTGTGTGAGCAGCATAGCCATACAGTAGACACTGATATGTTTCAAAGGCCCATATGTGATCTGATCATGGAGAAAAAGAAGGACTCTCTTGACTCATTTTTCACAACAAGGAATTGGGGAGAGGGGAACAAGACCCCAGGACATAGGAATAGAAATTCGTTCATACACATTATTAATTATTGTCTCCGAAGAGCCTGGTATGACAGGATGGGTGAATATACAGAAGGTGTTACTTAAGTTCCTTCCAACATAGCTCTCTGTGTCCTTCTGTGTGGCATGAATCATAATCTCTGGAACCTTTGGTTTCCAGCACGGAGAGTGTAGCTGTAATAAAGACTATTGGGAAGATAAAGTGTCTTATCAGTGCCATTTTTGAAACTGTTCTTCACCCTCCTGTCACCCCTGGACTGAAAGACCCCAGAGTGGAAAAATTTGTGACAGCCTAATGCTTCACATATCTGGAGTTGACTCTACAATGATCTTTCAAAACTTCAGTTTTCTTCAGAAATAAGTGGTTAATGGCTTTTTCTCCCCTCACCCTTTTCTACATCTTCCATCTTCTTTTCACACAGATGTGGCCAGTTTCTGAAATCTGCTTTACTTGTAGGAGACCATAGTTTGATGTCTTGCTATACGATGAAGGTTACCAACCTCATTTAAATGTCACCTGTGTCTCAAAAGTATTTGAGACCATTTTTTCTGGATACAATAAAACCTTTCAAAAAGATTGAAACATGGGCCTGGAGAGGTGACTTAGCAGTTAAGAGCACTGACTACTCTTACAAGTGACCCAGATTCAGTTCCCAGCACCCACATGGTAGCTAAGAACTCCATAACTCTATCCAGGAGTTATCCAGTTCCAGGGGATTTGATACCGTCTTCTAGTCTCCTTGGGCAGTGCATGCATGAATACACTTACATACATACAGGCAAAACATTTATACACACAAAAGAGAAATGAATAAATAACTAATTTTTTAAGATGGAAACATGAGAACTTTTTAAAAAATTTTTCTGTGTATGAGTGTATTGCCTGCATGTAAATGCACCCGTGTTGTGCAGTGCCCACGGAGGTGAGAAAAGGGTGTCGTATCCCCTGGAACTGGAGTTCCAGATGGATGATAGCCACCATGTGGGTGCTGAGAACTGAACCCAGGCCCTGTACAAGAGCAGTCAGCACTCTTAACTGCTATACCATCTCTCTAGCCCCAACATGAGAACTTTTAAACAGAAGGGGGTTGTTATGAACTATAAGCACAAGTGTTTGACTTCCCACACTGGACATTTCCTTCTTGGTGTATAGCAGACATTAGATAAATATTTAAGTGTTTTAGAATTAAAAATAAGTGAGTTGGGGGCTCAGATTATAGCTCACTGGTAGAACACTTGCTTAGCAGGTAACAAGGCCCTAGGTTCCATCCCTAGCGTTATGAAAAACAAAAAAGAATAAATGGACTTTGGATTCACATAAATCACTTCTTTCGTTGCTTTGAATGTTCAATCCACTGGTCATGTTGTCTCACTTGGCTGGGGCCTAGCCTTGGTTGAAGGATGAATTGGTTAATTCATGTATTAACTCAAGTTACTGAACATGTGTTAAGCATTGAAGATTATACCAGACACAGAAAATGTGCACTACTACATGACCCCATCTTGGCAGTAGCAACACTGGTAAAATAGGCTTCCTAAAATACCCACCACTGTCGCCATTGATACCAAAGACATATGGATGGCCTGTTGCTTACAGAGACTTGCTAGTCCCTAAGATTAAAAAAAAAAAAAAGCTTAAAGAATAGATTCATAAAACCAGAAAACATGAGCTATTTCATTTAAAAGTAATAGTAACATCACACAACATTACGGTTTAAGAGAGATTGCCATAGGTAATTTATTATTTGTGCATAGAAACTGCAGAATGTATATTATCATTATTCCTATTTTGGCACTTCAAAAGCTGAGTTGTTTAACTCACAGTATAGAGCTGTGGCCCACCCGAGACTATGCTTCCAAGAAGGCAGAAAGTAAAAGTACGTCTTTTTCCCACAAGGCTTGTCATTGAACTACTAACTGTACCCTAATCAACTTAGTCTTTCCAGATACAGAGACTGGGTACATTTGAATGGGTATAAACTTGAAATTATTCAAAAGGAAATATCTACACAATATCCCTCTCTCGGGGGCTGGACAGATGTCTCAGTGCCTAAGAGCACTGACTGTGCTTGCAGAGGACCGGGTTCTATTCCCAGCACCCACATGGCAGCTAACAACCATCTATAACTCCAGTTCCCGGGGATCCAACTCCCTTTCTGACCCCTGCGGGCATTGCACAGCACAGGTGCACTTACACACATGCAGGCAATAAACTCATACACATAAAATAAAAATAATAAATAAAATATTTTTAAAAATCCCTCTCTCAGCAAAGCAACAGTATTGGTCAGCACAATCTCTGTTCTCCCTAATGAGCTGCCAAGTCTGCCTGTGACTGCTGTGACCTGCCCATCCCTGCTTAGGCTCTCTCCCTCTCACTCCTTGGTATCAATACCAGACCCTTCTATCTCTGTTGTTCCACTTTGGAGGAATGCTCAGAGCAGTCAGTGTCCTATACAGGATTAAAGAAGAGACACACCTTATCCCCACAATCCTGTACTCAGACTCCAGCTCTTTGCAGATGGATCTAGACCTCATGGCCACTAGGGAGCTCCCACTGCCTAGCATACTCACTGACCCTAATACGCAGTCACCAATAATTGGGAGGAAGGCAGGATGGGTCAGTGGAAGCACAGAGTAGAAGGGACAGCAACACAGAGAAAAGAACAAGAGGAAGGAGAGAGAATGAGGGTGAGAAAGGAGCAAGAGGAAGAAAGAAGCAAATCCAAGAAGTTACGAGGAAGGTGGGTTACAGAGACACCTGCAAGCCGAGGTGGAGAGGCACTGCACAGGTGAAGGTGACACACGGCCTACCGTGCTCTTCCGGGCTCTGCTGCTAACAAACTTTAGGACCTGGGCCAAGTCAGTCTTTCTGGGACAAGTCCAAGGCCTTGTTTATAACAAGGCAGAATCAGACTAGATTAGCAGGCAGACCCTCCTGACTTGAGCATCCTTATCCTCAGGCCAACCCTCTGTAGACTAGCAAAAGCCACATCTCCCATAGCCAGCACACTGACCCAGTTCCCACTCTCTTTTCCTTTTCTCCAATATTAATTTCTTCCTGGGAATCTAAGTCTCCAAACCGAGCATAAATTGTAGAACACAGAAAGGATTCTGGAAGGACAAATCACATTTCATTCAGCCTCTTCTTAAAACCAAGTTACCTTATAAGCACGCCTTTAGGTTCTGCCCTCTGTGGCACCCAGGCAGAGCCCAACTAGGAAACTTCAGAGAGGAGAATTCAAAATGAAATATAGACATTTATAATTGGAGTATTAGTCCCTCTGGGTATCACTTTCTTTTCTTTTTTTATAATGAAAATTCAGTCAACTGAATATTTAGTTCCCCAAGGAAGAATCCTCAGCTGCAGATGATGCTGAACACGTGGGGAGACTCTCTAGCAGAAAATGATGCCCGCTCACGGCTAATGATCACCTTGCAAGGGATCAGTACGCGACAAGGTCTTTGAGGTTGGCCCCCTTTCAGCTGCGAATTAGGTACAGAATATAGCTAAAAGCATTTTGCACGAGCCTGCAAACCAAACGAGTATTGGATCCAATTTTATACATGTACAGGTATATCAAATAAATTTAATTTTCCCATTGAAGGTGCTTGCTTTTAATTCTGGGGCCAGCAGTGCAGAACAGTTTTGAAGATTAAATTTTCCATTCCAAGAAAGTAGCTGAGGACGGAACTCCTAAAGCACAAGCAACCAAAAAGCAGAAGGTTTTAGGTGCGTCCAGAGAAGGCAGGGGTGTAAAAAGGTCCAGTGAGCAATAGGCAGACAAGAAACCTTCCAGTGCAAGATTACTTTTGGCCAGCTCATTTCAAGCCAGATAATCGCCTTATTTATAACCAAAGCAGGACTAGCTTTGATGCCCCAGTTGCAGCAGCAGGGACCCTGCTACATCATCTGAGGCATCCGGTGCTACTCTGTGTTATGAGTGAACTAACGTTTGCCTTTCCAACTCCCTGAACTACTACTACAAAAATGCACCTGAAGAAGGTATAATTCATAAGAGCAAATCCAAGGCTTTTAGGAATACTCTTAACTCACCACACAAAGCCTTCCCTGCTGTGTGCTTCTCGCCAACCACCCCTTGACTACTCCATCCTGTATCTCCCTCACCTGCTGCTTTGCACATAAATTTGTGACTTCAGCTGTCATAACAGATAGTATTCGTTCTAGTTAGCTTTTTGTTGCTTTGATAAAACATTGGCCAAAACCATCTTGGGGGAAGAAAGGGTTTCTTTGACCATGTGTCCCAATCAGTCTATCGCTGAGGGAAGCCAAGGCAGGAACTCAAATCAGGAACTCAGGGACTCTGGAGGAATGCTGCTCGCTGGCTTGCTTGGCTACTTTAAAAAAAAAAAAAAAAAAAAAACAACACAGTCTCCCAGCTATCCTGGAACTTGCTGTGTAGGCCAGGCTTGGTTTCTGTCCCACAAAGATCTACCTGCGTCTGCTTCCTGAGTGCCACCTTGCCTGTCCCTCAGCTACTTTTCTTACACAACTCAGTCCCCAGCTCTCCAGGGATGGCACTACCCACAGTGGACTGGGCCCACCTATATCAATTAACACTCAAGAAAATGCCCCCAGAGACATGCCCATGGGTAAGTCTAACAAAAGAAATTCCTCAATTGAGATTCCCTCTTCACAGATAGCTGTAGTATATCGAGTTGACAAAAAAATTAACCAGTACATTTGACCCCTTGTCTCTTCTTGACACACAAACACATCAATATTAAACCATAACCTTTCCTTCCTTGTTTAGCTTCAAGAGCTCATGTTAATATCATAATATAAAATACAGCCCAACTTTTAAAAAGTCCCACATCCTTAAAAATTCCAACATTTTAAGAGCCCAATGTCTCTAAAATAATCCAGTCTGTTAACTGTGGGCACCTTTAAAGTAAAAAATAAAGCAAACTGCTTCTTATTCCAAGAGAGAATAACCAGGGCACAATCAGATGAAAGCAAAACCACAATTGAACAGTATAAATAACTCAGTGTCTGATGTCTGGGATTCACTCATGATCTTCTAGGCTCTAAAGGGCTTGGGTAGCCCCATCTTTCAGGTTCTGTTATTCATGGCACACACACAGCTTATCTGCTAGGTTCAGGCAGGCTCCACTCTACACCAGCTGTTACACCAGCACAGTATTAGACTGTAAGCTCTGGAAACTTGAGCAAGTGCTTTTAACTCTGTGTCTCAATTTTTTTTTTCATTTTAAATTGCAATCATAATAATTGGGTTGGGAAGATTAAACAAGAAGTACTTAGAAATCTGCAGGCACAAAGAATCATTTCATAAGCAGCACAGGCCAATGGAGCACATCAGGTCTTTGACTCTCTTGGACTCAACCCAGTGCCATAAACATGTTCACAGCTTAGAATAAACACAGTGTACTAATTTTTATATGTGTGCATATGATTGTGTATACATGTATGCACAGACCAGAGGTTGATGTTAGGTATCTTCCTCCATTATTCCACCTTATTTTTTGAGACAGAGTCTCACATTGAATTTTGAGGTCACTAATTTAGCAAGACTGTTTGACCACTGAGCGCTAAAACATGCCTGTCTCCTCCTTTCTATCACTGGGGTTGCATACACATGTCACCATGCCCAGCTTTTTACATGAGTGCTAGGAGTCCAGACTCAAGTCCTCTTGCTTGCATGGCAAGAGCTTTACTGACCAAGCACCTCACCATGGCCCCTTAATTTTTTTTCTCAACTTTTGGCCTGCCCAATATTTGACTCTTAAAGAACATTGCTTCTTTAAACCTTGGGGTTTAATGCTACTTATTGAATGTTGATTGTATGGAAAATGCTGTTCTAGATTATAATATATTTTATTCAATTGCTATATAACTCTTATTTTTTTCATTATAAATATTAGAATAAGGTTCAGAGAATTTAAGCAATTTGCCTAAGCTGATGTTCAGTGAGTCAGAATTCAAACACAGGTCATAATAACACCATGCTGTTCTATCAGCTTTCTATACACACCCAGGATCAAGTAAGTAAATGACATGTTAGCATTCCCTGCCTTGTTTTACCTTCCCACACAGGTCATGCACCTGGCATAATCAGAGAAATTTCTAGTTAGAATGGTGAGCCTCCTGGCCAAAATGCCAGATACTCAGGCAGAGGGGGGAATTACAGGGAGATCAGCTCACTTCTATCTTCTAGTGTCCATGGAGTACCACCACCTGCCTCTGTCATAGGAATTTACCTTCATTCACTCAGAAACTGTTCCTGCTCAGAGTTGCCCAATTAGTCATGAGGCCAAAAACACACTGGTCTACTTAACACCTACCCCAGGAGCATCTCTGTTACCCACATCAGAAGTTCATGATGATGCTGAAAAATAATCCTGAAGTTTGGGTTGCATCTAAAATCATTCTGCTTCTTAGTGCAAGGACAAAGGTCTGCTTTCTTACAGACTATACACAGCAATCCTGGAATTATTGTCTCTTCTGTTAGTAAGGAGCCACCTGTCATTGGAATTGCCTTTCCTACTTCCTAAAATACTATTGTGTAAAATATCTGAAATGACTTATGGAAATACAAACTGCAGCTGAAGAAAGTTTGCATGTGATACATATATAACACTTTTCATTTCAAAAAATGAAATAATTATTAGTTAATTTTGACAATAGGAGGTGATGGTCCTTGAGCAAGAACAGATTCTCATGAATAAAGAGGTGCTCATAGCTGTACTTATCTTTAACTGGATCTGTCTTGAAGAGTTAACTATTTTAAGAAGTGTATGTTAACAAGTTAAAAGAATGTTCTAATAAACAAGTTAAAAGAATGTTCTAATAGGAATATTTGGGGGGGTTTCACTTAACACTGAGCATACTTTAATTGAATTGGCTTCCATTTGTTACACTAACATTTTAAATATCTTACCGAGTGCTGGGATAAAGGTGTGCACCACCACACCTAGCAATGTGAAAGTTATTAACAATACTATTGAACTATATATTTTAAAATAGTGTGTGTGTGTGTGTGTGTGTGTGTGTGTGTGTGTATTGCCTACATGTAAGTGCACTTGTGATATGTGATACCTGTGGAGGTCAGAAGAAGGCTTCGGATCCCCCTGAAACTGGAGTTACAGATAGTTATTAGCTTCCATATGAGTGCTGGGAACCGAACCTGAGTCCTTTACAAGAGCAGCCAGTGCTCTTAAATGCTGAGCCATCTCTCCAGCCCCTACACTAACAATTTAGAAGAGGGTGCAAGTCACTTTTTCAGAAGGTGACCAAAATGAAGGGTGAAACAAGCCAGGTGAGCAAGCAGGCCTACATTATTGTATCCAGTCCTGCCAGCACCCATGGCAGACATCAGCAATCAATCTCAGCAATCTGAACTTTCTCCTCAAAAGCCTCTAATTAGATAGCCAGGATCAATCCATCATTTTGACTACCAGTTTATCTATAAGCTAACAGTCTTTTTGTCCCTCCAGAGTCACAGTAGCCAATTAGTAAGATCAAGGATTCCATGTAAAATGTAGAATAATAAAGTAATGTTTTCTTTGAAAATCCAAGCACATCATATGATCACTATATTATCAACAAAAATAGAATTCAGACTGAGCTACTGTAATCTCAAAATCCAATATCTGGCTGGGTGTGGTGGCGAGTACTTTTAATCCCATCCCTTGGGTGGCAGAGGCAGGGGGATCTCTGTGAGATCAAGACCAGCCCAATCCACATAGTGACTTTCAAGTGGACTGGGACTAAGGAAACCCTGTCACAAAAAAAAAAAAAAAAAGTATCTGATGCTCTAAAATCTAAAACCTTTTAAGAACCACAAATAAGTGTAAATTTTCACATCTGCCCTCGAGTGGTGGGTTACAATCAAAGGACAACCACCTTTAAAATATTATATAGGTAAAACTATCTTTAGGCTGTAGGTATAAGACTATACATCTAAGGTGTATATGAAGCATAAATAAATTACATGTTTGGACCTAGATCTCCTCCTCAGGACATCTCATTATGTACAAACACAGATTCCAAAAATCTGAAAATAACTAATAACTTTTGCTCCCCAGCATTGACTATAAGGGATGCTCAACCCAAAGTTTCTAGTATAAGAAAATGATTCATCATTTGGAATTTAGGCTACATTTTGGGTAAATAAAGTACAGTTCTTAGTGTATATGTTTCATGTCTTCTACTAGTGAGATATCCTTACTGATTGATCTCCAAAGATAGTGTTCCATTATTCCTCCTTACCATCTGTGTTTGTCAGCTTTCTAGCACTATGACAATACACCTGAGGTAAGCAATTTATAACAAGGAAAGACTAAGATGCTCAGTTTCAGATACCTCAGTTCAAGGTTAGTTGCCACATTACCTTTAGGCCTGTGGCAAGGCAGGATATTATGGCAAGTGTGGTGGAGCAAAGCTACTCACCCCATGGCAAGGAAGCAAAGGAAGAAGGCAACGAGGGGCCATCTTAACACCCACTCCCAATAGCTACTCCTAGTGACCACTCATCCATCCCCTTGCCTAAAGGCTCCACCACCTCCCAGTAGCACCATAGCCTGGAAACCAGACCTTCACTATTTGGGTCTTTGAGGGACATTCAAGATCTGAACTATGGCACCATCTCTAACCTGAGCTTCTACAACAGTCCCAATCAGCAGTAACCTCCTCAGTAGCAAGGACTGTCTACATCGTTCATTGTATGTGAGTATGTTACACATTTGGCATAGTAAGGGGATGTCGAGGAATGAATTCTACCCTCTACTGTGTTCCCTGCCTTCAGTCTTGCCTTCTTTAATTTTATCCTCCGTGTAGGCAAGGGTAATCCTAGACATAGGACTCACCTCTCTAAACCCTTTCAACTAGTGAGGGAAACTCAAGCCTTTCTCCAACCGTGGTATAGACCAGCCAAGCGTAAACTTTACAGTCTGCTATCACCAAGCCTTTCTTGTTCCACAACAAATATCAGAAGTTCCTGCCTCCATGCCTCTCACTCTACAGTTCTTTCCCCACTTAACTCTAATTCATCCAAGCTCAACTAAATCATCATTGCCTTATAAATCCTTCCCTATACCCCAGGGTTGGGGTCTGTGCCTCTGTTCTAAAATCGTCTATCAGTTTGTTCACATTTACATTGTAACATTTACCACGTGTTGTGATTTAAATGGAAAACTTCCCCTATAGGCTCTTGTGTTTAAGACTTGGTCAGTAGCTGGTGGCACTATTTGGGAAGGTTCATAACTTTTAAGAGGTGGAGCCAGGAAGTATGTCATTAAGGGAGGCCTTGATGTTTTATAGCCTGGCCTCCACTTCCTGTTCTCTCTCTGCTCTGGCCTACCGATTCAGTGTGAAAAGCCAGCTTCATACTCCGTTGCTGTCTTCCTCATGATGCACAGGATCCCCTCCAGCACTGTAGGCCGACATAAGTCCTTTGTCCCTTGAGCTGCTTTTGTCAGGGTATTTTCTCACAACAGTAGAGAAACTAAGACACCATGTGATATCAGAATGACCTGTTTTTATATTTTCTTCAAATTGTGGGGATGCTTTTCTGCATGTTACAGAAAATCTAACTCAAATTGTAATATATTGGTGCATATAACTTCAAAAGAGATATAATGATTTTAAGAATATTTTGATCCAAAGATTCATTAATCATTAGAGCTTCATTTTTATATATTTCTCCTGATTGTGTATTTTAGGCTAAATCAGATTATTCCCATAATTTTATAAAAATTATGCTGTTTTTAACAAGTTTCCTTGCTCTAAGATATTCTCATACAAAGAAAGGATGTCTCTTCCTCTTACTGTCTGACAAAATCACTGGGCTGCTTCTGATTAGATCAGTGAAAGACTGGTTCCCATTACCAAGCCAGTCACTTTTGGCTGAGATTCCATGACAGTATGATGACTGGCTGAGATTCCATGGTTAGGAAGTACAGGCTCTCGTAGGCTGGAGAAACAAATAAAAGCTGCCTTGGAGACCACCAAGAACATCTTCTGTACTCTACTCTAAGTCCCGGCTCCTGGTGGTCATGTGTTGTCTACTGTAGTCATCTTTAGACTCCCAGCATGCAGCAGAGGCCTTGATACCAACATAGGAGCTAATCAATATGCATGTGCTTGGCTGAAGGGGACTGAGCCTGCCTGGACCTGAAACACATGTATCCTTGTTCATCCCTCCTCTTCAGCTCAAAGGTTCCACCCTGCAACTATTACTTTTCTCATCCCTCCACTTAATGAATCTTTCTGCTTAAAGAAGATTTCCATGTCCTTTAAAATAGGCTATCTTTTCTAAATCAAAATTCACCATAAATTTCACTTCCCTTCCTCACCCCAATCCCAGAAAGATCTGCCTATTTAAAGATGCTCACTCCAAGGCTTCCCTTACAACTGGAAGATTCTATGATAAATGCAAGAACATGTCACCAGAAATGATAGAAACATCAAAAGAGATTGGTTTGCCAGTCAGCTCTTTTTTATTAAATATTACCTGAAGGCAGCTGCTATATATCTTTTGATTGTTCCTACAAAACAAAGTGTATAGCAGAGAACAAACAGACTAGACTTTGCAAAGATGTCAAATCCCAGTACCACCAATTCTTAACTGTAGGCAATGTGGGGCAAGTGATTTTGTCTGAGCTCAGACCCTCCTGTGTGAGATGGTGATAATATTACCCACCACCTAGGATTATAATAAGGAAAATGAAAGGAGCTGTGTAGCATGGCTTGGACAGCTCAACAGTGCCACTCCTCTCCCCTAAAAGCATCAAGTATATTAGTAATATGCCCAGGGCTGCTGATTCCTTAATTGCAATTTTGTGTAATTCAGGCAGTAAAGAACTCAGTATTATAGGATAGACTTTTCTGGTCTCACTGTGTCTTGCTGCAGGAACTTGAGTCTTCTTAGCAATCTGAATCTTCTCTAAGTCCCCCAAAAGGCAGTCATCTACCTACCTTGGCATGACATGAATTTGTTTAGTAGTGAAGAAAAAATGAAAATGCCAGCTGTGGTCGTTCTAGAAACCTAGAGAGGATGGGTATAAAAATCAAGGTCACTGTGGATTGTGAAACATCTCAATATTCTCAAGGTTCCTCTAACTATGGACCTGTGTTTCCATGCATGCTCCCTCTGTGATATAGAAATCAGCCTCATAGCCTGTTTCCAAAAATAAGCCTGCTATATCAAACCCCTGCCACCCATGGCTCAGGGACCTGTTTGGAAGAGGGAATGGAAAGATTGTAAGAGCCAGAGGTGGTGAAAGACCACAAGGAAACAGAGTTTTCCAGACAGCTGGGAAGTTACTCATATGAACTCACAGCAATGGTAACAGCATGCACAAGATGCATGTAAGCTCAAGCCAGACAAAATCCCAGCACAGAAGTGGGAAAGTAAGCCCCAATTTTAACTGAGGAACTGTTGGCAACCGATGACCGTTGGGAAAGGGAAAGTCAGTTTTCTTTAAGGGTGTTGATGCTAAACAAGTTAATCAGGCTCCAGTGGATGAACCCATATGGACAAGCATTTGCAGATACAAATTTGACTCAATAGGTCTTAAGATATATGAGTACATGAATTCTGTAGAGAGAAGGGGCTATAAGAAGGATGCAGATGGAAGAGAGGGTCTAAATATAATCAAAATATATTGTATGAAATTTGCAAATTTTCCAATTAAAAAATGCAATTCTAAAAAAGGAAAAATAATAATCACACCCACCACCATCCCCCATTTCTTTGTTTTTGGGTTTGTTTGGTTATTTTTTGGTTTGTTTGTTTTTTTTTGTTTGTTTTTTTGTTTGTTTGTTTGTTTGTTTGTTGTCGTTGAAGACAGTGTATAAAAGAACTCTGTGCAAATTTTTAAAAAATAACAAACCTGCTGAAAATATGTCAGGAAAGAGAAGTTGTTTATAAGTCTTACAAACTTCAGATTTATCCGTGGCATCCTGTTTATAAATAAAACCCTACACAGTACCACTATCTGGTTAGCCCTTCAAACAGCCATGTCTCAGTTTTGGCTTTCTACTTTTTTGTTGCTACACCTTCCTTTGGAATCCAGAGCAAAGTTCCTCTAGCTGTCACATTCAGGACATTTAGTCATTAACGGTCATAGTTTTGATACACATCACCTTCTACCCTACATATCTCATTCAAAAGTTGTATCAAGCCAAGATAGTTAGTTCCTCCCTAGTGGAATTCTGATCTCAGCTGTTAATAATCATTAATAATATTCATTTCACATACAAACATCAATAATGTCTTCTTGTAAAAATGTATAGAAAGTGAAATCCAATGGAAAAGACTCTAAATGTTCTAAAATCCCAGTGATAGTAAAGCCAAAGCCAGTGCTGAAAGGAAGAAGGAAAATTAGAGTGTTCCTGAGCAGTGAGTCTCTTGCAGGGTTCAAAGAGCTGGTAGCTCCTAGAGACAATTCCATTTAGCCATAAACTCTTGAGTTACTTTGTGGAGCCAGTGAAGCAAAATCATCCCATTGAGTCATTTCTCTCTATGCAGAATTACTTATTATAGCTAAGTCCTCAGCTTTTTGAAGTTTTCAGCTCTCCATGTTCCTGAGAAGAATAATGAGACTTGAGTCGTCCTTTAAAGACCTGTAAACTTTCCAAGTCTCCATCATGGCCATGTGTACAGATTACAAAGGCAGGAAAGCATGGCACATATCTTTAAGATTTGTAAGTAAAGTTGACTTCCTTGTATGAAAGGGATGTGTGCGCATTGTAGAAGGTTTAGAATCAACAGATAAGCCAAAAGAAGAAAACAAGATTTGTATTCCATGCCAGCACCTAAAAACACCCATTATTAATATTTCATCGCAAATGCTTTTCATCTATCCAGTGTACACATTCAGCCATGTGTATGCTTCTAACAAACATGAGATCATACCAAGCACACAGGTTTCCTTTTTATACTACAGGTACACAGGGTTGAGGCAATCACATTATTTGATGCATCAAAGACAATTTTTCATCTCTTTTAAGGGACTCATGTGGATCCCCCTTTCTAGACCCCATTTCCATTACCTACCATGCATACAGCAATGCTACTATGTTGATATATTGTACATGCATGCTTTGAGCATGGATATATTTGTGATCTGTGCAGATGATATTGTATTATACACTTCATAGTTTCGTTTTTATATTATACATGTGTGTGCACATGTCCATGTGTGCACAGGTAGGGACCAGAGACTGACATCAAGTGTCTTCCTTTATCATTCCACTTTATCTTTTTAATAATATATTGAGAATTTCATACAGAGATATAAGCATATAAGATGTTTTGATCAAATCCATGCCCACTCCCTCCCCTCCAACTCCTCTCATATCTCCCCATCACTTTTTTCTGATAATGTCATGTACTCTTTCTGCTTTTTTTTAATGGGGCTTTTGCTACTCTTAACATTCCCCCCTCTGAAGAGGTAGCCCTAAAATCTTTTAATGATTAGATAAGAGCTCCCAAATACTTTTGACATTTTGGGCTTTTGGGAAGGGGTATGTTGCTAAGAGGCCCAAGGACATTTTGACTTTTAGACAAGAAGCTGGCTACTTTTCTTTGGGGTCTTTTTACCCTAACTGCCTAGCCAATTCCTACCTCCTATTCTTATCACACCATCCTCTGAAGAGGTTACCTAGCTTGCGGATAGGGAATCAGGATGCAGTCTGCTCTGGCTCCTTCCATGCTGAATAGAGATGCAGTGTGAGGCAATTGGGGTACCCCATCAGTGGGTCTATCTAAAAGACTCCCAAATTGAATAACTCATCTCTAGGGGAAAAAGAAAGTCCTTGATTGGTGAATAGGGGATGTGAAGGAGAAGTAAAGGCAAGAGTAGTTAGCACTACAAGTTCTAGACAGGGAACCAGAAAAAAAGTCAAAACAGGGCAAATGTCAAATGTTCATATGAGAGTCCATTGGGATTTCTTGACAAGGGCTTCCAAAAGCATCCCTCTATTGGGTTCCTCCTCATTTTTCTTTTGTCTGCAAAGGCTGGACTGGAGAGTGATGGATTCAGAATTTGCTTTCAGGCATTTTGATAGCTGTTGGAGTGGTTAGAATTAGTGTAAGTTCCCTCTCAAAGACTTCTAATTAGGGGGAGAAAACAAATTTGGCCATCATTTTAGAACAATAGTGGTTGTCTCCCTTAGCTACAGGTGGGCACTACAGTACTGGAGAACAAGATTTGAAGTCTTACATCTGAGCAGCACTTTCTCATTCAGAACAAAATCATCACTGAGAGATAATTGTCTAAATAACGTTTTATATGAACTTAAGCCTAATGTCTGAGAATTGTAATCCCTTGAACTCTTAAAGAAATATACGGATCACTTTACTCTTTGGTTATACTTTCCTTTTGGGTGTTTAAAACCATACGGTCAGCCCAAATAAATCAATTTATATTTACACTTAAGGTCGTTTGATGATCTGTTCCTCAGGGGTCACATGGGCTTGGGAGGAGCCCCTGGCTCCTTTCTTTTACCAGTTCCATCTATGTGAAGATAAGTCAAAGGTCCTGCTCGACCATTGTTGGCTTCTCTTGGAAGCATGGAGGAAATATTTCCTCTATGTTGACCCTCCTCTTTGTAGACTGGACACTGGTTCAAGTCCATCTGGTGGGGTCTTCATGGCCTCCCTGAACAAGAGGACAGGTGAATCACCACAGTTACAGGACATTTTGAGAGATGTTCCACAGTCCCCTGGAACTTAGTGGACCTTAGAGGGTAAGGGGAAAAAAACTGCCTTTTAAGTCCTTCTGACCAGATTAATATAGTCCTCAAAGTATGGCTGTTAAACATCCAATAACATTAGTTTCACGAGTCTGGTACTTTTAATGACCATGTGCTATGTAGATAAAGCTTGGGTAAAAAACCAAATGCTCTCAGATAAACCTTAACTAGATATATATATTTTGTTCCTTAAACTATTTGACTAAACTATAACCTTAGAAATTTTAAGATTACATGTTTATTATTTTTGTCTCATCCTTTATATATCATAACAAACCTACAAAGACCTTCATCACTTGCTTAGGCTTTCTCATTTTTTCTGTCTATTTTGGAAAATATCTCATTCCCATGTCCTTTTAATATCTTTTACATTCTCATTTTTTTTAATAATTATGAGACATAATAACATTAGCAAATAAATTTTCCATCTGTTGTGAGAATTCTTTTCCTGGGTATACTAAGCAATGCTTATTCCCTTTTAAGGTTCTGGTGTGAAACCAATGTTTGATTAAAGTTTTACTGGTAAACCAGTGAATTTTCTGAGCTTACTGATATAACTGAGGGGTTGCTGAAGTGTATGAATGACCTGAGGCACACTGGAAAGCCTTTATCCAGGGTGGGTCTAAGCATTCTCTTCCTAGGCTTCCCCACATTGTATATTTTATCCCTCCCCAAATCCAGGAGGCCATGTGTGATTAGGACCAAATTACATACAGTTGGCTGGGAAGAGTGGCTGGATACTCTGGTGAGGGTCCAATGACCCCGCTTGCCCCTCCTATCATGAAGGAGCACAACCAACAGCAAGCCGAATTGTAACGATGTTTAGCAATCGGGCACTGCTGAAGTCGTGATGATGGTAGTTATTTCATGCAGAAGAGAATTCTGTACAGTATCATCTTATTAAAAGGACATGGAATTTAAAAGGATTTGATGCTAGGATCCACAAATGAGAGAGAACATATGTCTTTTATTTTTCTGAGTCTATGTTACTTCACTTAGTATAACAGTTTCTAGATCCAACCATTTACCTGCAAATTTCCTTATTTCATCTTTCTTTACTGCTGAATAGAACTCCATTGTGTAACTATACATAATGAGTTGAGGGGCACTTAGGTTGCTTCCATCTCTTAGCTATTGTGAAAAGAGCAGCAACAAACATGGTTGTACAAGTGTCTCTACAATAGGATGAGTCCTTTGGGTATATGCCAAGGAGTGGAATAACCAGGTCATGTGATAGATACATTATTAGTTTTTTAAGAGTTCACCACACTGTTTTCCATAGGGGTTGCATGAGTTTGCAATCCAACAAGCAGTGAATGAGCGTTCCCCTTTCTCTACATCCTTGCCAGCATTTGGTATCATTTGTTCTCTTGATCCTAGCCAGTCAGGTTGTGGTAAAGTGATACCTTAGGGTGGTTTTAATTTGCATTTCTCTAATCACTAACAATGTTGAGCACTTTTTGAAATATTTCTTAGCCATCTTTACTTCTTCCTTTGAGAACTCTCTGTTTAGATCTTTAGCCCGTCTTTTAATTGGCTCATTTGGTTTCTCACTTCTTTGTTTTTTGAGTTCTTTATATATTTTGGATAGTAAACCTCTGTCAGATGTATCACTGGTGAAGATTTTTTTCCATTCTGTGGGTTTTCAATTCACTTTTTTGATTGTTTCTTTTGCTGTACAGAAGCTTTTTAGTTTAATGAGGTTCCACTTGTTGATTGCTGACCTTAATTCCTGATCAACTTCTATCTGGTTTAGAAAACCCTTTCCTACACCTATATCTTGTAAGTTACTCCCAATATTTCTTCTAATAGTTTCAGGGTTTCCTGTTTCACATTAGGGTCTTTGATCCATTTGGAGTTGACTTTTGTGCAAGGTGAAAGATAAAGATCTAGTTTCATTCTTCTACAGGTAGAGATCCAGTTTTGCCAGCACCATTTGTTGAAGATGCTGTCTTTCCTCCATTGTGTATTCTTGGCACCTTTGTCAAATATCAGGTGGCTGAAATTGGGTGTATTCGGGTTTGGGTCTTCAATGATGTTCCATTAATCTATGTGTCTATTTTTGTGCCAGTACCATGCTGTTTTTATGACTATAGCTTTGTAGTATACTTTGAGATCTGGTATAGTGATTCCCCCCAGCGCTGCCCTTTGTGCTCAGGGTTGCTTTGGCTATCTGGGGTCTTTTGTGCTTCCATACAAATGTAAGTATTTTTTTCCTAATCCTGTGAAGTATGTCATGGAGATTTTGATTGAGATTGCACTGAATCTATATATTGCTTTTGGTAGGATGGTCATTTTCACAATATTAATTCTTCCAATCCATGAGCACGGGAGGTCCTTCCAAATTCTGGTGTCTTCCTCAGTCTCTTTAACCATTTGTAATTTTCATTGTAGAGATCTTTAGTGTCTTTGGTCAGATTTATTCCAAGATGTTTTATTTTTTATTTTTTGCAGCAATTGCGAATGGGATGATTTCCCTGTATTCTTTTTCCAATTGCTTGTTATTGATATATAGAAATGCTACTGATTTTTGTAGATTGATTTTATAACCTGCCATTGTACTAAAAGTGTTGATCAGTTCTAGGAGTTTTCTGGTGGAACTTTTGGGGCTTCTTAGATACAATATCATATCATCTGCAAAAAGTGATAGTTTGACCTCCTCTTTCCCAATTAGTACTCCTTTAATTTCCTTCTCCTGTCTTATTGCTCTAGCAAGAGTTTCAAGCACTATGTTGAAAAGGATTGGAGATAGTAGACATCATTGTCTGGTTCCTGATTTTAATGGGAATGCTTCCAGTTTTTTTCCATTTAGAATGATGTTGGCTGTGGATTTGTTATATACGGCTTTAATTATGTTGAGGTATGTTCCCTCCGGTCCAGTTCCCTCTAGGACTTTGAACATAAATGCATGATGAATTTTGTCAAAAGTCTTTTCTGCATCTATTGAGATGACAATGTGGTTTTTATGTTCAAGTCCATTTACATGATTAATGATGTTTATTGATTTGCGTATACTGAACCATCCCTGCATCTCTGGAATAATGCCTACTTCATCGTGGCGAAAGATCTTTTCTATGTGTGACTATATGTGGTTTGCAAGTATTTTGTTGAGAGTTTTTGCATCTATGATCATTAAGGATATGGGTCTATAGTTTTCTCTCCCCTTTTTTTTTTTTTTTTTTTTTTTTTTGTATCTTTACCTGGTTTGGGTATTAGAGTGATGCTGGCCCGGCTTCATAGGAGGAATTTGGGAGTTCTCCCTCTGTTTCTGTCATTTTGAATAATTAAAGTAGTATTGGTTGGAGGTCTTCTTTAAATGTTTGGTAGAATTCTACTGTAAATCCATCTGGGCCTGGGCTTTCTTTTAGTTGGGAGACTTTGTATTACTGTTTCAATTTCCTTATATATTATGGGTCTGTTTAAACTGTTGATCTCTTCTTGGTTTAATTTTGGTGGTTCCCATGATTTCAGAGATCCATCCATTTCTTTTAGGCGTTCAAATTTAGTAGCATATAGGTTTTTAAAATATTCCCTTGTAATGGTCTAGATCTTTTGGGTGTCTGTTGTGATGTTTTCCCTTTTATCTCTGATTTTGCTGATTTGGATTTGCTCTTTCCTTCTTTTAGTTAACTGGGCTAAGGGTCTATCTTGTTTACCTTTTTAAAGGACCAGCTCTTAGATTCATTAATTCTTTGTATTGTTTTCTTTGTTTCTATTTCATTCATTTCCACCCTGACTTTTGTTATTTCTTCTCTTCTGCTAGGTTTGGGTTTCATTTGTTCTTGCCTTTTCAGCATCTTGAGTTGCAGGATTCAGTCATTTATTTGGGCTCTTCTAATGTTCTAATGTTGGCACTTAGAGCTGTAAACTTCCCTCTTAAGACTGCTTTTAAAGTGTCCCAGAGGTTGCATTGTATTGTATTGTCCTTTTTGTTAAATTCCAGGAATTCTTTTTTTTCTTAATTTCTCCTCTGATCCATTCATCATTGAGTAGTGTGTTGTTTAATCTTTTGTATTTGTTGAGGTTTGTTTTGTGCCCCAGTATAAGGTCAATTTTTGAAAAAGTTCCATGGGGTACTGAGTAGAAAGTATATTCTTTGGTACTTGGGTGGAACATTCGAAAGATGTCTGTTAGGTCCATTTGGTGTATGGTATCATTTAATTCAGATGTCTCTCTCTTTAGTCTTTGTCCCGTTGACCTGTCTAATGGAGACAGTGGGGGTCCCCTACAGGGTATTGAAGTCCCCTACTAATACTGAGATGGGGTTAATCTGTGTCATAAAGTCCTGTAGTGTTGTTTTTGTGAATTTGGGTGCACCATAGTTTGGTGCATATATGTTAAGGATTGTAACATCTTCTTGGTTAATTGTTCCTTTGATCAGAATGAAGTGATCCTCTTTATCTCTTCTGACTAGTTTTACTTTGAAGTCTATTTTGTCAGATATTAGAATTGCAACCCCTGCTTATTTCTTACTATTTGCTTGGAATATTCTTTTCCATCCTTTCACCTTAAAGGTGAGATGGGTTTCTTGCAGACAGCAAAAAGATGGATTTTGTTTCTTAATCTATTTGATTAGCCTCTGTCTTTTGCCTGGGGAGTTCAATCCATTGATATTTAAGGTTGTTATTGAAAGATGTGTGTTGGTTGCTGTCATTTTGATTGCTGTTTGTGTTCTTTATCTAATTTTGTGTTCCCTCAATTATACCTTTATTTATTGTCTTTCATTGCCCCTGGGGTATAGTTTTCTCCTCTCTTTGTATTGCTTCAAGTATTTTTTGAAGGGCTGGTTTTGTGGACAAGTATTCTTTCAGGCTTGGGTAAAGTATTCTGGGTTGGCATCTATTATCATTTAGAACTGGAAATACCTTGGCCCAGGCTCTTCTGGCTTTCATAGTTTGCATTGATAAGTCAGCTATAATTCTGATGGGCTTTCCTTTTTATGTGACTTGTTTTTCTTTTGCTGCTTTCAGTACTCTCTCTTTGTTCTGTACTTTTAGTGTTTTTACTATGTATGATATGTCATGGGGAATTTCTTTTCTGATCCTGTCTATTTAGTGTTCTATGTGCTTCCTGTATTTGTATGGAGATGTCTTTCCTTAATTTCAGAAAATTTTCTTCTACAATCCTGTTTAAGATGTGGTCAATACCATTAACCTGAAATTTTTTTCCTCCCTCTATGCCTATGATCCATAGATTTGTTATTTTCATGGTGTCCCACATTTCTTGCATATTCCATTCCTGTGTTTTTTAAAAATTTTTCATAATCTTTGCTTGAGTGGCCCAGTTCTTCAATTTTATCCTCCAGTGTTGATATTCTGTTTTCCACTTCATTCATTCTAGCAGTGGGGCTTTCCCTTGTTGTTTCAACTTGGCTTATTGATTTTTTCATTTCCTTCTTCATTTCTGCTTGAGTTTTCTTCAATGTTTCTGCCTCTTTTGTGAATTTATTCAGAAGTTTTCCCTATCTTCTTTCAGTTCTTTGATTTGTTTGTTCATGTTTTCTTTAAATTCATTGAATTCCCTTATCATGTTTATGATTGTTCTTTTAAATTCTGTGCCCTGGGTTATCTCTAGGGGGTTCTCCTTGTGGAACTCTTCTACAGGATTGTGGAGTTTGGTGGGGTCAGTGTTTTGGCTTTCCATTTTATTATTCCATTGTGATTTTGGCATGTGAATTTCTTTCATTGTTTGTGATTCTGATATGAGAATTAAGTTGAAGTATGCTTCTGTTTGTATTATTGGTGTGCCTTGGTCCTTTTCTTATTGTTTATGTAAAGCTGGTTGGTCCAGGTTTCAGGTTCTCTCGGGTTTTATTTTGGAGGGAACTGATGGCTTCAGATCAGCTACTCAGGAGCACCCACAGAAGCCCAAGTCACATTCCAGTCAGGTACCCTCAGATTTTCTTCTAAAGTTTGGACCCCTACTAGCCAGAACTCACAGCAAAATTTGGGAAGTTCCCTAAGGGGGTGCCGATCTGCTGAGTTCTCAGCCCCTATGCCAAAGGGAGGATGGAAACAGGTACTCTCTGGCCATCTGCTGAGATCACAGCCACTACACAGATGGAGGTAGGAACCTGCCCTCTCAGGCTGTCTGCTAGGATCTCAGCCTTATCCTATCAAAGCCAGGTCTGCCCTGGGCCTTGGGAGGGGCCTCACACAATCCCAGTTAGGGGGTTGGGTATGGCGCAATTAGGGGAAGCTCACCACCCCACCTGTAGAGGCAGGATCCAGGCACTCTCAGGCGGTTCCCTGTGTTCTCTGCCCCTATGCCAGAGGGAGGCCCGAAACAGGTACTCTGTGGCCTCTGCGGTCTGCTGACATCACAGCTGCTACACAGATGGAGGTCGGAACCCACCCTCTCAGGGTGTCTGCCAAGATCTTAGCCTTATCCTACCAAAGCCAGGTCTGCCCAGGGCCTTGGATGGGGCCTCACACCATCTCATTTAGGGGGTTGGATGTGGCGCAATTAGCAGAAGCTCACCACCAAGTGGAGGCAGGATCCTGGCACTCTCAAGCAGTCCCCTGTGTTCTCAGTCCTATGCCAGAGGGAGGCCTGAAGCAGGCACTCTCTGTTGGTCTGCTGATACCACAGCAGCTACACAGATGGAGATCGGAACCCACCCTCTCAGGCTGTCTGCTAAGACCTCCACTTATTTTTAAGATAAAGTGTCTCACTGAACCCAGAGCTCACCAGTTGGGTAGACTGATTGACCAGCAAGCCCCCAAGATCCTCTTGCCCCAACATCCTAGTGCTGGGAATATAGGCACACACCACCCACCACCCCAATTTTTAAGTGGGTGCTACTGGTAATCCAAATTTAGGTCCTGTGCCCTCATAAGGATAATGGAACTTCCTCTTTGCCATGAAGTGAGCCGTTAACTCCACCATGTACTTACCTTCTATCCCACTGGATGCCCAGAGGAATGGGGACTACCCAGTCTTGAACTAGAACCTTCAGCACTATGAGTCACAACACACCTTTTCTCTTTTTCTTTTTAAAACTTATGTGTTTGTGTGTGTCTGTGTGTGTAGCCCGTGTGTGTGCATATGTGTATGCAAGTATACATGCTGTGCTTGCACATATGGAGGCCAGAAGTAGACACTGTCTCCTTCTATCACTTCCCACTTTGTTTTCTGAGACAGGTCTCTAACTCTACCTAGAACTCATGAGACTGACAGGCTATCAAGGCCCCAGGAAGCTTTTGTCTCTTTCAGTATTGAGGTTACAGGTGTGCACTACCACATCTTTTATGTGGGTGCTGAGAATCCAAACTCAGGTTCCCATGCATGTACAACAAGCACTTTACCCACTGATCTATCTCCCCAGCCTAAAACCTTTTCTCTTTACAAATTCATTATCTCAGGTATTTTGTTATGGTAGTAGAATATTAACTAATATACTGCCTGATAAGATGATTGTCACATTGACTTATATCAATGTGATTACAACTGATTAGTCCATTTTACATTATTCCATCATTCAGATGCCTTTATCTTTGCTAGTGGGAGCTGAGAGTTCGGCTTCACCCTCCCTTACAAACAACTACCTGACTCCCAGCTCATTATTCCCATCCCTGAGATGTTATTCCTTGATTTTAGGGACCAGAGTCCAATATTTTTCTGCAGTGAGCCCATGAGTCTTCTCAAGAAAGGCAGACGTGCCTGTGGGAAGGGATCACTCATCTCTTAGAACCCTGTTGTGATAGCTAAGTTTCCATCGCAAGTCTTACTCTGAATGTGCTAAGCACAGATAGTTTCTGGCTGTCAAGTAAGCGGTCCTATGAACCTACCCTTGCATTTCAGAAATGGAGTAAGTCACTGTGCCAACACCAGAAAGTTGGGCATGCAGAATGAGTACAAGAAAAAGGTTCTGCCCATTCTCACATCAGAAAATGTCCTCCCAGAAGATGACTATGTCATTAATTTTGACCTTAGCACAAGCTGTATAAAGATGGATGTGAGAGAAATATTGGACTCTGGCTCCTGAAATCAATGAATGCCATCCCAGGCATGGGTCTAATGAGCTGGTGTCAGGTGGGTGGTTGTAGGGGAAGGTGAAACGAAGCTCTGTGCTCCCACTGGCAGAAGGTGATTGAGTGATGGGGTTAGGAAGATTCATTCTTCAGTACAATCTTAATTACATTACAAAATTCTGTTCATCAGCATTTTGTAGGCAAGGAGGGAAAAAAAAAGCCCAGTCAACTACCAGTTGGTTAGGGCTTTTTAATCTTGGCATGTCCTTCAGCACCACAGGCAATAACAAGCAATATCTGCATTCTCTGACTGAGCACGTCTTCCTTGTATAAAGATTCATTTCACATAATCCAATTGAGTAAGGCTATAGTCAGTACTTTAAGAAGAATGTGCATTTCAGATGTTTGTCAGATGAGCTGAACAGAGTATATGAACAATAATAATTATAGCTCCCACTTACCACATACTGTGTGCCAAGCACTGTGTTTAATAAGTGCTGTTTCATTTACTCGGGGGGGGGGAATCCCTAGGGTGTACATGGTATTATTATCTCTATCTTGAATATGAGGAAATTAAGGTTTAGAGAGGTGGAATGAATTGCCCAAGGCTAGAAAGCCAGTAACTAGCAAAATCGGAATGTCAATCCATAGCTGTGTGACTCCAAAGGTAAAATTCTATATGCTCAAAATTTTTATAAGTTAATCATTGCTTCAAAACAAATTACCACAAAGTATAACCACTTAAGACATTATTATCTCACATGGATTCTGAACATCACTAATCCAAGAGTGGCTTCACTGGGTATTTCTGGCTCAGGGACTTTTTGGAAGCTGCCATCAACATGTCATTCAGGGCTACAGTCATCTGAAGACTTGACCTGAGCCAAAGATCCCCTTACTGCATCACTTGTGCAATTATTAATAGAAAACCTTAGAAGGTCATATGGGCCTCTCATGAGGATACATGAGTTAAGCTGTAAATAAAAATGTCATTGAGGTTCTGAAATCTGTAAATAGAGCAGACTTTGTAGGTGGAGCAGCTTTTGAAGAGTACCTAGCACACAACAGGTCAGGTGTTCAGCAAATAGAAATATGTGTCCTCTTATTATGAATGTCACTGCTCCAGTTTGATATCACTGGTTTGATGATTAAGATATACAGTTATAGGGCTGAGAGAGATGGCTTTGCAGTTAAGAACACTGGCTGCTTTTCCAGAGGACCTGGGTTTGATTCCCAGCACCCACATGGCAGCTAACAACCATCTGTAACTCCAATTCCAAGAGATCCAGCACCCTCTTCTGGCCTCTACAGGCTTTCAACGATGTGAGTATGCTTATGTACATGAAGACAAAACACTCACACATATAAAATTTAAAAAAAATTTAATTCTTAAAAGATATACAATTATTTATTTAGTACCTTTATGAAATTATAAGTTCCATAAGATCAGAACCTCATGTATCTGTCTTATTTACTACTGTATTACCAGCACCTAACACAAAGAAGATATCCAGCAAGTATTACAGGAATTAGTATGCATAATACAGAACTTGTTATGTGTAAGTCTTCCATTATCAGCATTATAATCATCACCCCACCACTGCCATCATCATTATCATCATTACCACCACCAGCAGCATGCTCATCCTCAAGCCATAAGAGTACCCTGGTGTGATAATTCAATAGTCTGCTTAGTCTATGACCACAAGATATAATTTCCTCTTCCACATAGGATCTGGTTCACAGTAAGATCTGCTTCTTTTGCCATGGTAACAGAATAGTTCAACTATACTGGTACAATATAGTTAAACCTTGAGGAAGAAAAAAAATGTATTCCTATAAAACTGTCACAAGTCCTGCCATCAGGTTCACCTGGAGTCATGTTCATAGCTGTTCTTTATTCCCATCTCCACTAGTTACCAAATAAGTGACCTGTGGAAAGTTACCAAACTTCACTGGACCTATGAGCTCATTTCTAAAACAAAGAAAACATTACCAACCAAATACTAAGAAATACCTGAGATTCTCTTGGCCAAGTTTCTTGTCTTTTCCATGGTGGATGCCAATGTTTCTGGAATGAATGATGTATGTAAGCACATAAATGTTGTACTTTATGCCAAGTTCATCACTCTTTCCAATATTTGAGTCAGCATATGAAGAAGAGAAACTTCCAATTAGTAAGAGACTCTGAGAATGGAGGATGTAGGTTCCAGGACTCGGTATGATTTTAGGCAAGTCCCAAGATATGATTCAGAGTTCTAGAGTCTTATCCACAAAATATGAAGAAATCATGGTTGTACACAATATAAGCATACCACTGAGCTGTGTACTTAAAACGGATGAAATGCTAAACTTCATGTTGTATATGTTGTACTACAATGAAAAAAAGAAAAGAACAAAGTCCTGGCAGACTCACTTTCTGACACAGGATGCTAACACTTGAGACCAACAATACTGGCTGACATAGAGAATCCCATATGTCTTAAGCACAGATGAATGTCAGGTACATCGTCTTGTAGCCTTCTTGGTGGTCCTATTATTACCATTAGCCCATTTACTAAATGGGAAAATAGGTACCTAATGCAGTGTTCCTAGATCTGGATTTGTGTCAGCGTGTGTCTCATTAGCAAGTTCATATGTTCTGCTGGTTTTTAACACCAAATCACAAATACAAGCAGTTCAAATACTGATCAAGGCCAACTGGATGAGGTGTCATTGAAATTCCTTAAAGTTTGAGAAAAGATTTGTCTGTCTCTGTTCTTTGACACTCAGACTATATCAGAACAGAGTGGGGAGAGGAGGGAATGAAGGAAGAGAAGAATAGACAGAAGAAAAAAATGCAAAGGTACAATTACCTGTGTTTTCCTCGTTTCTGTAATGTTTACACTTAATTATTATATTTACGTGGTTTTAATAATAATAAGAACTTTATTGGGTTAAAATAAATTCCCAATCAAGTCCTTGGAAGATTGGGAAGACTTGTTCTGGGCAAATGGTTTTCCAATCTCTGTTTTCTCCTTCCTACCTCCCATAGAGAGAGCCATAGGAAGTGTAGGAATGGAATCTCAGGGGTCTCTTCTTGGCATATCTGTATACAGGGCTTCTATGGTACTACAGCTGGAAAGAATAGCAAGTCCAAGTCTCCTGTCACATCAACCATCAATTTTTCATGGCATGGTTATTAGCACCATACCTGAGGAAAGCCTATTCCCCACTCATCCCCCCCTATGAACTTGACTGGACCTTGAAGTAATTCAGTGATCATAGTAATAATAACAGGCTTCAATTCCTTCACCTCAGATCCCAGGACTAGGTTCCTAAACCAGATTAACTAAACACTGTACCGTAGATCCCTAAGTCCCCACCTCACCCCCAGGCAGTCCCTTCACCATCAACTTCCCAGCCTCTGGACCAGGCAGACAGACCTGCTCAGCCAGGACTCTGGTAAGTCAGATCCAGCCCACTGTCTCACTACTCCATTTCTCTCATCTACCCCAACCCTGTCCCCTGCTGGCCTCTCTCACAGACGGGCCCCAATTCCTTCACTTCAGATCCCAGGACTAGCTTCTTAAATAGATTAACAATAGCGTCCAAGATAGAAAGCTAACCACTGTTCTAGTAAAAGGACATATGTAACGCATTCATTTCTTCCAACAACTTGGCAATGTCGGTACAATCATTAGACATCTTTCTACTTTATTTTTTACCATACGAAGAGACAGAAGCACTGAAAAGCAAGTGAATGATCCATATTTGCAGTTTGTAAAGTTACAGAAGCAAAATGTAATTTAGACAATGCTGCTGTTTATGGAGCACTTATGGTGGAGTTGTTCTAAGGGCTGAATGAAATAATTCATGTAACCACTTAGCCTAGAGCCTGTCCTAACCCTATGAAGGTATTATTACCACCATTCTCTGTTGACAGAGGGGAAGTTGGATATGACATTAAGTTTCCATTGCTGTGAGAAAATACCTGAGAACTATAACTTAAAGTGTCTGTCATGGTATCATGCACGCTGGGGCAACTGAGGCAGGAAGATTTTTGACTTCATAGCCAGCCCAAAATACTGTAAAAGAAAGAAAAAGGAAGGGAGGGGGAAGGAGGTGAGGGGGGTGAGAGAGAGAAAGGGATAGAGGGAAGAAGAGATGAAAAGTGGAAGGTAAGATGGAGAAGGGAGACTTTGAAGAAGACTTATTTTGGTGAAGGAAAGACTTATTTTGGTTCACAGTTTCCTAAGTTTTAGTTTATGATCAACTGATAACACCGCTTTTATGCCTGTGGAAAGGCAGAAACATCAGGATAGAAGGGCATGGCAGAGGAAAAATACCCTCTAGCAGTTGGGAGAGAGGGGAGGAAGCAGAAAGGGAAAGGGGAAATCCAAGACTTAGGTGGCCTTTCAAAGGCTACTGCAGTGGCTGCAGTAGACCCGGGTTCGATTCCCAGCACCAACGTGGCGGCTAACAACTATCTGTAACCACTTCCAAGGTCTCTGACACCCTCTTCTGACCCTACTGATATTGCATGACATGGGCGTACTTATATACATGCAAGCAATACACTCATACACATAAAATGATAAAAATAATAAAAAATAATTTAAAAGGCAGCCCTTCTATTGATCTGTTTTCTTCAGCCAGGTTGCACCTCCTAATAACCCATTGAGCTATGAATTCATCAGTAGATTAATCTCAATAATCCAGTCACCTTTCAATAGTGCCACCAGCTGAGAACCCCCTGAACCTTTAAGGGACATTCATATCTAAACCACAACAGTTGGCACAGGGAAGTCAAACAACTGACTGAAAGTCCACAGCTCAGAGGTGGCAGAGCCAAAACACACAGGCTGGTCCCTTTTGACCTCAAGTCTCCCTACCAGGGGAATGGAGAGGAGAAGGCAAATTTCTGATTGTATTGCAGCATCCTCTTTCCTGGTCTCCTTAGTGGTGCTGGCCTCTGAGTTTCTGGTTTTGTTTTTCACCTAATGAAGGCTGGGGGAGGATTGCAACCTCCTAAAGCATGCCTTTCCATCTTAAGGACAAATTCTGATGCTATGGTATACACTGTTCTTTTCAGTCTTTACGTCAAACTTCTTATGGAAGATAGGTATCATCTGTGGTACTTTGCATAAGCACAAATTGAAATTGCTTTCAATAATCTATCTTTATAGCAGTGCAGAACACTTCCAGTCAGCCCAGGCAAGGTTTCCCCCATAATTGTATCTGTAATAATCCACTATTTTATATTTATTTCATCAATTTCAGCAGTTCACAAGAACACCTATAATCTTAGATCCAGTAATCAACTGTTTCAGAATTGCCCCATCCTAAATTTAGGCCTTGTGCTTGGTAATTTAGTTAGCGAGTTTCACCGTTGAGTGCCACTCTTTCAAGGATACGGAAAGTGCTACTATTGGGGCTGTGTATAATTCTTATTATTTAGTGAGTTGAACTGGATACCATGGAGCTTAATAACGCAGGGTATAATTGCTTTAATGATACTAAGGCACCATGGCTGCCGACTTCCCCAGTCTTCACCAGGATTTGCTCACAAATGAGACATTGCTGCTCAGTGGGGCTTTCTGCCTCAATATTTTAATAAAGCAAATATTGTTACAGCACAGAATTTGTGGAGGAATCGGTTAAGATGATGAAATAGTTGTCAGATAGGGCTATTCGTAACTGCTAACTTTCCCTAAGGACTTATTGAGTGTATGACACTGTGCCGTAAGCTTATTTAATCTCACACCAACCCTGGCGGGTTGGTACAATTTCTGTCCCATTTATGGTGGGCTAAAGAGATTAGTTCATAGAATGACACACGGTTGTGACTGAGAACGCTTGCTCCAGCATTACACATTTTCCACTTTATCTCATTGTCTTCCCAGTACTAGCTACTGCTGTTTGGTTGCAGGCGGGGAGAGGCAGGGTGGTTACAAGACATTAGATAGATAACAGAGGTGGAAAAACATATAACATCTTGTGAGGAATAAAGATAACCCCAAGAGAGATATGTATCCCAGGTGTTTATTTGTCTGTCTCTCAGGTAACTCTCATGACTCTAATTGCCAGTCAGGGGCATCCTTATTTCTGTGTTCGTCATCCATTCTTCAAACATGATCCCAACAGTTGAGAACAAAACACATTTTACTCAGAAGTATAAAGTGTCTTAGGATCCAATATCGATTCCTGCTGCTAAGATCACTTTCCTCTGTAAAAGACTCACATTTGATTACCTAATGAGAAACTATGTTTCTTTATCAAAGTGTTTAAACCCTACTGACACCCTGATAGTTTTTAAAAACTAGATTTAAAGCAATCATGTCTATTTAAAGAGTATATAATATACGTGTTATTTCTTAAGGGACTCAGAATGGCATCTTACTGACCCTAAATTTGAGGTTTATACATCTGAGACAATTCAGCAAATTTCCATATAAATGATGGTAGAATTGACAGCTTATTTAGATAATACCTTCTGATTACCAAGAAGTGGGATGAAATTCTAAAATGTAAGCACACTTGAAATTTAGCAGCCAAACAGTGAATTTTCTGAGAATGCTTATGTAAGAAAAAGTGTATGAACATCAATTCTGCTTCTAAAAATATTGAGAAATTTTTTAAATGGCTATCTACTGATTGTTTTTAGTGTTTCGTCTTATATCAACAACTATACTTTATGTTTAATTCTCTGAATCTCCCAAAAGAAAATAGAAAAGTTCAAAACAGAAACATTTGCCATATAGGACATATTGTATATTGTTGTGTTCATTGTTTCATTTAATAAGTATTTCCCGAGTGCTGTGTTAAGCACTGTTGGACACCAGAGAGGGGGCAGCAAGCAAGAAACAGCACTACCATGGGAACATCCTAACTGGGGTAACAAGTTACAGACAGAAAACCAAGTCAAGGACTGGGAAGATGGCTCAGAGCATAAGGTGTCTGCTGCATCAACAAAAAGACCTGAGTTCAGATCCCCTGATCGCATGTAAAAAGTCAATTAGGCCAATGAAAACTTGTAACTCCACCACTGGGATGGACAGAAATAGGAAAAGCCCCAGAGCTTGCAGCCAACCATTCACCGCCTTCCCTCTTCAAGTTTCAGATTCAATGAGAGACCCTGTATCAGAAAATAAGGTGGAGAAAAAGAGGGACATGCCTGACATGAAACTCTGATCTGTGCGCACACATGCACATGCACGCACAATATCAATGTATGAAATTTCAGATGCTAACAGATCCTAGTAAATGTTATGACAAATAGTAAATTGAGGGGTACATTATACCCCCTTTGTGGACAATAATCAGGAAAGGCCTGAGTGGGGAAAAGTAGAAGACAGGGTTCATGTTCTCTCTCAGGTACAACTGCTCACCAACGAAGGACAGGTGAAATAGAATCTTTTAGGGCAGAATGCCCCTCCTAGCTCCTCCCTGCTGCTACTGTCCCACTTCTCTTTTCTTTGGAAAACAACGTACCCAAATCAGAAGCTCTCAGTCAACCTTTCCTTAAACACTTCCCAAAGTGAAGCCAGAGATGTCACCTGTGAGAAGGAAACCTACACCTGAGAGGCTTGCTGTGGAATCTCATTCTACTAGCATCTGGTCCATGACCTGTAACCTTTAGGCTCCTGTCTGAGTGCGGCTACATGTATCAATTACTCTTCTGTTGTTGTGATAAAATACCATGACTAAGGACACTTATAGAAGGGAGAGTTTATTGAGCTTACACAGGGATAAGAGTCCATCATGGCGGAGGAAGCACGGCAGGAAGGCAGCTGGCGCAGGAAGCTGATCACGCACATCTTCAAGCACAAAGCAGTGAGAGTGAAACTGGAAATGGGTTGTGGCTGTGAACTCTCAAAGCCCACCCTCAGTGACACACTTCCCTCAGTGAGATGCTTCCTCCCTCAAGACTGCATCTCCTAAGGATTCCATGACCTTCCCAAAACAGCACCACCAACTGACCAGGTATTCAAATACTTGAGTCTGTGAGGAATAGTCTCCTTCAGACCACTACACTCCCCCATCCTTTGGACTCCTCAAGTACCCATGTCCCTCTGAGAAGTATTTTACCATTTCTCAAACCCACAGCCCATGCCCAGACCATTTTTCCAGAATAATAAAGTATCATGTGTCCTTTCCCATTCAAGGATCTGGGAGTAATGTATTGATATGCTAACCTAGAAATAATTCTGATGTTCTCCAGAGCTTTCCATTCTCTTCTTTCAGCCTTTAGAGGAGGAAGGAACATGACATTGGATACATTCTCCAAAAAACCAGGCACTGGACTTGTTTGTCTTATTTGATTGATCTGGACACCCAGGAACATCCTCATTTTGCAGATGAAAGGAAACCTGAGGTCCACCTTGCTTAGACCACTTCCTCAAAGCCACACAGCCCATAAGTGGTGGATGTGGGAACTGACACTATATATTTCTGGTTCCAAAGGCATCTCCATATTCTTTCTACTAATGTGTCCAGGAAATTCTCAAATTTTCTTGTCTCTTAGACGGAATTAATATATGGAACTCTTCCAGTGCTTGGCACATCCAAAAGCTTTGTACCTAATTTTCATGGTCAGTGCCTGGCATGTGGAACATTGCCACTATGAATTAGTGTCTCAAGCAAAGGAAGTTACAGTTTCTAGAGATTTAGTTTTCAATAGGAGATGATATTGCAGGCAGTAAACTGGCTGTCTTAATACTGGGTGTCAAAATTCTATAGGCAGTTTATAAAGAAGTTGAAATAAGGAATAAGACAAATATACTTTAGGCTTTACCAAATTTCTCTCAGTTTGGAAGGAAGAAAAATATTATTCTCTGGGAATAGGACAAAAATAAATTCATTCTTTTTTGCTGTTACATGGGTCTGACTAAGCAATAATGGTAAAGCCAAATACTCTGATTGGTTTCTCCTAGCTGTTATTAAAGTTTGCAAAGTGCCGCTCAGATTCCTCCTGGCGGAGTTTCAGTATTGTCTGTTTAAACTAGAATTGGGCTGATATTCTTCATTTCTGTTAAGCCTTCCAAATCTGCTGAGCCCATAGCACCAGCCTTTCAGCATCACGGCCTCCATGCAGCAGAGACTGGGCACACCCTGAGAGCAGAGGACACCCTCTGCTGGTCCTCATCTGTGTCTAAGTCAAGCATGACTGGATCAACCTTCTTCCTCTCTTTCTTCTTTGTTTTCCTTTGTTGCCCCCAACACACAACATACACACATTTATACGCATACATATATGTGCTCACACAATAGGTCTTTGCCATATCAAGGATGCATCTATTATCTAGGAAGGGTTACCTTCATAAATCTAGAGCCCCTCGACCTGATAATGTAATGGGGACATGAGAACCCTTTTCCTCTGATGATTGGGAAGGTGCTATTCATCCTCAGGCAACATCCCTTACCACTCCCCCAACTTTACTCTCTACTCTTTCTACAGCCCAGATGAGCCTGTTCCATTTCCTCTAGCATCAATGTGGTCTGTTTCTGCTGATCTCCTGATAGCAACATCTTTCCCCACCCACTCCTGATGAACTCTGGTTTACCCTCTACAGTTTAACTTGGGTGACATTCCTCAGATCTCCACAATGATTTAGATATCCCCCCACCCCTTGCCTGCTACTGTGGGGAGTTTGAACTTATTTCATCACAACCTTGGTTGTAATTAAATTGTCTGCTCAGTGCAGCTGCAAGCTCTGAAATACAGAACAAGGCTGGTCTTGTCCTCATATATAAGAGAATACATTGTTGTAACAGATAGACCAAAACATACATGTAAAGGCTCCAATTCACTTGACTTTTATTTCTTATTTCTTGCCTAAATAATATCATCGTGCAAGTGAATAGGTATGTAGTAATGCCCTCATCCATGCTATCATTCAACAGCCCAAGCCAGCAGAGGTTCCATCATCATTAAGCACTGGCTGTCAAATTTTCCCTTGAAGTTTCCTCCATTCAATCCAGTCAAAAGTAAAGAATGTGGAGAAATGTCTTGTGGGAGGCATCTGTGAGCCAGATCTAGGAAGGTATACATCTCTGCTGGTGAAACCTCAGTCACATAGCCACATATAACTGCAAGGGATTCTGGGACACATGGTTCCTGTCTAGGCAGCTACTCCCAGATTGTGGAAAGAAGGGTATACATTTTGGTACATAGATAGACAGATCTGCCGTATCCTTGGATCCCAGTGCTTAACAAAGTAGCCTATTGAAAACAGTTGCTGAATAAATAACTAATGAGCAAATAGAACAAAGAAAATATCTTACTGTATCATATGCCAAACTGCAATGCAGGATTACCTTCTCACAGAGCCTTCAAATCAATAATGGCAAATTGCCAGCGGTCAGAAAAGCAGGCAAAAGTCCCACTGGTTTTAGGCATTTTTCTTTCCACTAGTTGAATGACAGGGTCTGGCACAGCACCCAGCATGAAGCTGGTGTTCACTGATACAGCCTGAGCAAATGCATGATTGGGAGAAATGAGTCAGCTTAGTCACCACTGTGTTCACATCCTGCTTGAAGGTAATCCTCCCTGTCTGTGTCTGGAGGAACCGCACACTCCCTTCCTCCCACCCAGAGCATCTCCAGGCAAGGCCTGAGTATAGTAATTTCTTTCCTTCACCAATGAAGCCTGACTCTGTGCTGTCGTACAATTGTGGAAAAGAAGTCAAAGATGCCACCATCCATTCTGTGCCAGGAATTGTCCTAGGTCTGTTTACGTTATTTCATTTATTCTCCATGAAACTCAAAGAAGGAAAGAATCACTTGTGGTTCAACACATACACACACACACACATACACACACACACACATACACACACACACACATACACACACACACACATACACACACACACACATACACACACACACACATACACACACACACACATACACACACACACACATACACACACACACACATACACACACACACACATACACACACACACACATACACACACACACACATACACACACACACACATACACACACACACACATACACACACACACACAGACACACACACACACACACACACACACACCTCACCCCTACTGTCTACATTACCTGCTTTCTAATAGAAATCCTTGCTTTTATGTCTGCCTGCTTGTGGGAAGTCAGGAACTGAAGTTATCTTTTAAAAATATAAATCGAAGCCAGTCATGGTGGCGCGCACGCCCTAATTCCAGCACTCAGGAGGCAGAGTCAGGCAGATCTCTGTGAGTTCAAGGCCAGCTCTGGCTACCGGGAGACCCTGTCTCAAAAAGACCAAAAAGAAAAAAATTATAAATCAAGGGATGGAGAGATGGCTCAATAGATATATTAGTTACTTTTCTGTTCTGATGTTAAAACACTCTGACCCAAAGCAACTTGAAGAATAAAGAGATTATTTTGGCTTGTGGTTCCAGAGGGATAAAAGTCAATCAAGGTGGGGAAGGCGTGGCATAGCGTCAGGAGCACAAAACAAGCTAATCAAATTTTCCATCCACACAGAAGCAGCAGAGAAAGATCAGGAAGTATGGCAAGGCTCTAACCGTCAAAGCCATCCCACAGTGACATACTTTCTCCAGCAAGGCTATACTTCCTAACAGTTCCATAACCTGCCCAATAGTGTAACCAAGCAGGGATCAAAGTTCAAATACCTGAGCCTATGGGGGGCATTTCTCATTCAAACCACCACAGTAGAGAAAGTGCAAGAACCAGAGTTTGGATCTCCAGCCCCATGTAAATGCCATGTAGGTGTGATAACCCACCTATAATTACAGTGCTCAGAAGACAGAGATTCCCAGAGGGTTCTCAAGAGCAAGCTGGCTAGCTAGAATAGTCTGTAGCATGTCAGCAATCTCTGGGATCAACTGAGGGACTCTCCCTCAAAGAATAAGGTAGAAGGAGACTAAAGAAGACTCCCAGCATCAACCTCAGACCTCCACATGCATGCACATACGTGCACTTGCATACATATGAACATACATACACATGCATGCACACCGTACACACGTTAAAAATAAAATAAAAAGTAATAAAATTATAAATCAAAATATCACTTCCCTGCTTAAAACCTCGAATTGTCTTCACTTGCATGTGACATAAAATCTAACTTTCTCGCTATGACCATCAGGCCTGTTCCTGTCTCTTTATTGTATTTTCACATCGGCACTTGTGCTTGTTCACTCTCAGCACATTCAGTGTCTTTCCTGTAACGTGTAGCTTGTTTCCATCTTGGAACCTTTGTGCCTGTTGTTTACTCTGCCTAGCTGCCTAGAGCCCTTGCCCCCAATTCTTTCTGCTCAGGATGCTTTTTGTCATTCGATTTTCAGTACAAATACATTTTCTACAAAGAAACCTTCTCTGACCATCAGATTTATAGAGGACTCCCTGACTCCCAGCCAGACATTCTGTTCCTATACTTTACCCAATCATGTGTCTCCCAGACGGGCTCAAACACCATAGCATACATCAGAACTATCCAGGAAGTTCTGAAGAAACCGTGTTATCCCAGGTGGCATCCTGAGAAATTCTGACTAGTTTGTCTTTTGGTTTTTTCAGGAATCAGTGTTTGCTGATGTGAGCTGAAGCATCAGATGCTGAGGCAGTAAATGTAGATAATTAGGCTTCAGCTCTGAACTTCAGATGGCTGTCATTGCCGGTCATAGAAGGGCAGCTATGCATAATCTCTCATTGTGGGGAACTCTTCCCATAGGGGAACTCTTTGTGCAGTTGTCTGTAACAAAGAGGGGTATGGGAGTTTTGCTTTCTGAGTGCTTTTCATCCTGGCATGCTTAGTTAGGCATCAGAACCCAGCCCCAGTTAACTCATCAAATTCCTGGAGTTTGTTATGGATTTTCAGCATTTAATAATCATAGCCCCATAGGAACAAAAATAATGATAGTGGTGCCTGGAGAAGTGGGAAGGGCAGGTCTAAAAGTAAATTGTGAAGTTGGAAAGAAGAGAGAGAAAAAGAAAAATGAGCCCTTAGTAATAGTAGGGTATACCGCAGACTTTAGGGAGTACGGAGGACAGAAATGAGCCAGACAGAAATCTGAATGTTTTACAGGAAACCCATTTTTGCCAAATCTTGTTTATTTGTCATGCGTCACTTTCCTTTCCCTTAGGTTGACATCTGACCTTGCGTGGTGAGACGTGGTTAGGGAATGGGAGCATAGATGCTTCTATGATAGTGATGTTTCACATTTTAAAAAATGTTCTTCAAGCCCCATCACCTGTTCTGTTACATTCCTATGAGTGAGAGGTGAGTGTTATATAATACTCTTGGCTAGTGAATGAAGAGTGAGCCCTGGAAAGACGTTGTGTCTTACCCAGAGTCATGCCCATATAATCCCAGTGCAGGGAGAATCGCAAGTCTCTGGATTCTTCTCTCAGTGTCGTCCACTCCAACTGCTGTCAGTGATTTATGCAGCATTCTACTTTTCACCCTCTCACCATTCATCTGTGAGAAATCCACACATAGCTCCATTCTCCTCTAAGGTGTTCCCCTCCTCCCTTCACAGGCCATCCTTGTGGAACTTCTTGATAACTATAATTCTTTTGTCAACTTAACAAAAACTATAGACACCTGGGAAGAGGAAATCTCAATTTAAGAATGTCCTTGATCAGATTGGCCTGTCGCCATGTTTTTGAGGTATTAATTGCTAATTGGTGGAGGAAAGCCCAGCCCACTGTGGGTGATGATAGCCCTAGGCAAGTGGGCCTGGACTGTATAAGAAAGGGAGCTGAGCAAGCCAAGGGACCAAGCCAGTGAGCAGAGTTCTTCCATGGTTTCTGTCACAGTTCCTGCTTCGAGATTCCTGTCTTGAGTTCCTGCCTTATCTTCCTTTCATAACCTACTGTGAGCTAGAAGCCAATTTAAAGGCTCTCCTCCCCAAGTTGGTTTTGGTCAGTGTTTTGTCACAGCAACAGAAAGCTAACTACAGCAACTGCCTACCTCCTTCCCTGACCTAACACCTTCTTCCTCTGAGTACAGATGAAAATTTCTCTTTTCTTAATTTGTCCACATAATTTAATGGGTATTAATTATTTATTTTAATACTGCTGCTTCCCCATCATGAATTTCTTAAGAGAAGAATCTGTGTATGTCCTTATCTTTGTATCCTCAGTTTTCTACAAAGAGCAAGGCCTTCTATAAATGCAGGATGGATGAATGGGTGGATGGATGGATAGGTGGATGGACGGACAGATGGATGGGCAAAAAGATAGATAAATGTGGAGAACCGCCCCCATAAATCCTGTTGGTTTGATGGATAGATGTACAAAAAGATGGACGTCTGGAAAGGATGTCCATGAGATAAAAGAGAAAGAGGGACTTTCTTGACTTTATGGTAAAAATAGAATCCTTGTGATACTTTTTTGTTTAGAAACTACACTGTGATTATTTATCCATATTCCATCATAATTTACATTGCTAAACTGTATTCAGTATGAAACTTCAATATGCCCAAAGGTAAATAGCTTGTTCCAAGCAGATACACTACTCATCAGTGTAGCAGAAATAACAAATTCTCTAGATAGCCAGGATTTGTTGTCATGGTTTTGTGAGTTATTATCAGAATTCTAGAAAATTACTAGGAAACTGGCATCCTCATTACTCAACTTCTTTATGAACTGAATGGGGACAATAGTGGCTCCTATACAAAAGACTGAGAATGAAATGAGATGGTAAATATAAAGTGGTTAGTATGCACCAGCATGTTGGGCAGCACCTAATACCCTAAGTGCCAAATATATGTGACTCTTAATCTTTCTACTGCACACACCTAAATCTCTGTGATCCAGAAAGTTGGACCAAGAGTCATCTCTGAATCTAGAGACCTGGCTCTGATGAAGTCTGAAATGGTGATTGGACCCCCTCTGGAGACTACCTCACTGTAAGTCTGAAATGGTGATTGGACCCCCTCTGGGGACTACCTCACTGTAAGTCACTACATCTCCAGACCAGTTGCCTCCCTTCTCTAAGCTTCATCCCATACTTTGTCCCTACACAGCTTACTTCCATGTTTTAGAGAGCTCAAGGTCCCCACTCTACTGGGTCTGTCTCTGTGCATGACCATATTCCAGACCTATAGGTTCCTGGAACACCAGGGTTGTTCTAGCCTTACCCTGCACACCTGGGTCCAGATGGCTCTTCAGGAGGCCCTTCATAAAGTGTGCTGAGTTGAAATAAACTTCTCCAAATCGCTTACATGCTGTTTTAGAGACTTAGTTGAACTTAGGAACACTGAGCTCTAGAAAGGTTCTGGCCCATTAACCCTATTCCCCTGGAAGCGATTAGTGAACTTAATGATCTTCTTGATGCCCCTAGCATGGCAAGAAGCCCACTCTCTTGCAGATTGCTCCTGGAGCCTCTCCTTATGCAAGCAGCCTCCAAAAATACGTATAGTACAACATGTTCAACAGCATTTGGAAAGTAAGGCCAGGTTCTCTGTCAAACTAATGAGTGTCTTTCCTGAAGTTCCAGAATCCCAACCTCATGTTCAAAGGCAAAGGCCCTCTCTGGAGTTGTGAGATCTTATTTTTTATACTTGTACCTACCTAACACAGCACCTGGTACATAAATAAGAAGGGAGGGAGGGGAAAGGGAGGGGAAGCAAGGGAAGGTGAGATGGAAGAAGGAAGGGAGGGAGGGAGGAAGGGAGGGAGGGAGGGAGTGTAGGTTTTTTTGGATTCAAGATGTGCAGCATTAAATAAAGGAAGAAGACTTGGTGGAACTATTTTTACTATTTTCTAATAAAAAAAAAAATCTCCTGTGAGTGGTTTTATGACCTTTATAAGCATAGGGCAAATGTTGAAAAAGCAACAATATCTTTTGGTCATTTCACTAAATATTGTCCCGAGCCCTCTCTGCCCTTTCTTGAATTCTCAATTGAGGAATAGCTGTAATAGATGAGCAATGATAATGTCATTGACTAAAGATTGATGGAAACAGATACAAACCCAAAATGGGTTTAGTGCCAGAAATACTGTTTGCTCAATAATCAGTGACATCAAAGAACCTGAGCATCTCCCACAGAGCTCAGTGCACTGAAACTCACACCTCTGCCACAAGCGTTCTGTTCCTAGCATCAAAAGAAAAAGTCAAACCTTTAACTGTTGATTCCCAGAGGAGTTCAGCTGCCTCATTCTCCAAAGAGCTAGCCTCTGGAGCTTCATGACATGCTATAAAATTTAAAAGGCTTTGCTTTAAATTTTATGCATTCTGTTTGTTTGGGTTTTTTTTTTCTTTTCTTTTTTTTTTAAATCCTGGAACTAAAAATTTAGTCAGCAGATGTCTGTCCTGCAGTAATCTCAGAGATATTTCTGCTTTAGCCAAGATAAATAGCCACATCTTTAAGCAAATCATGTAACTAGTATTACATCCATGGTTTTCTTTGGGGTGGTATAATGTTATTCTTTGTTCCTATGGCACCTGTTGTTGAAAATTCTTGATTTCATAATCTTAGTATTTGGAGTTAGGAAATAAGGATAACAGTAACTTCTGTGAAAGTGATGCACACGTTCTCTGCCCTTCCTCAAATCATCACAATCACCATATGACTTGATTACTTTGTTTTTTAGGCATGATGGATAATAGGATTCACTGAGCCAGAGTTAGAATCCAGCCCTCTCCAGAGCCATGAACACTTCCCCACACATTATTGCATTAAATTCATCTTAGTTCTTCCATTTGTCTTCTCTTTTTTTTAACTTTTACAAAACCTTTATTGAGAATTTCATACATGTATGTAAGGTGTTTTGATCAAATCCATGCCCACTCCCTCCCCTCCAACATTCCCCCCTCTGAAGAGGTAACCCTAAAATCTTTTAAGGATTAGATATAAGCTCCCAAATACTTTTGACATTTTTGGCCTTTGGAACAAAGTTGTTGCTAACAGGCCCAAGGACATTTTGACTTTTAGCCAAGAAACTGGCTACATTTCTTTGGGGTCTTTTTACCCTAACTGCCTAGCCAATTCCTACCTCCTATTCTTATCACGCCATCCTCTGAACGGGTTACCCAAATTGCCAATAGGGAATAGGGACACAAACCACTCTGACTTCTTCCATGCTGAACAGGGATGCAGGGTGAGGCAATTAGAGTACCCCTTCAGTGGGTCTATCTAAAAGACTCCCAAATTGCATAACTCTTGCCTCTAAGGGGAAAAGAAAGTCCTTGAATCATGAATAGGAGATGTGAAGGAGAAGTAAAGTCAAGAGTAATTAGCATTACAAGTTCTAGACAGGGAACTAGAAAAAAGTCAGAACAGGACAATTTTCAAATGTTCATATGAGAGTCCATTGGAGTTTCTTCACAAGGGCTTCCAAAAGCATCCCTCTATGGGGTTCTTCCTCATTTTTCTTTTGTCTTCCAAGGCTGGACTAGTTGGCTGGGAAGAATGGCTGGATAGATGGGTCACTGGACCCTCTCCTAAGTATCCAGCCATTTGTCTTCTCTTAAAAAAGGTTCATACAGCCTTGAACAAACAGAATGACTTTTTCACTGTGTGCATTGAAATTCACTTAAGATTGTCTCATCTCGTGGAATATGAGCTCCTTGATTATAAAAATTATTTTGGTCTTTTCTGTTCAATAATATATCCCAAGTTCAAGATCAAAGCCTGGCAGGACGAGGTGGTGCATATCTGTAATCCCAACACTTAAGAGTTCAAGGCCAGGAGGATCACAAGAACAAGGTCAGTCTTGGCCACATAGTTCAGATCCTTCCTGAAAAAAAATAAAAATAGAAAAGAGCCTGGCACCCAGGAAACCTTCACTGTCTACTTCAGTTGTCACCGTTACTTGCTTAGCATGCTGTCATCCTATGTATGTATCACTGATGGAAAAGCTGAGGTCAAGAGCCACTTGATTTACAAAAGATGACACAATGAACAAATTGGCAAGAAAAACCAAATCTCCTTATCGCAACCCAATTCTTTGCCTAACTCCCAACTCAATCTTGCCGCTCTTTTATTATGCTATAAAACGAATAACTGTTTATGAGTTCATTCCCAGGCACATTATTGCTTTTATTTCACATCAAAGAACTTGAGACGGGTAAAAGATATAGCCTTATTGATCTCAGAAATTCAGCTTTTCTTCTTCTCTTGGAATCCTGGCTTGAGTCCCATTTTAAGGACAGGGACCATTTCCTCACAGGAAACTATCACCTGCAAGTTTACCTGTGTATCTAGGCAGGGTGACTCTGGTGCTCAGTTTAAGCAATTTAAAATCAGTAGTCTAAATCAAGAGCCCTTTCCAGTTCCAATCTACCATCTCTTACAGAATTTTAAAAATGATAAAACATCAAAATGCTAAGATGTTTTTAGCTCCAGCTACTCAGTGTCTTCAAGGGAAACCCAGATGGTACAGGAAGTAGGTTGGAATCAATCAGTGTAACTGGGAATCAGGCTTTGGGCCAAGGGGCCTGGTAGATAGGGATGGAGCTTGAATGATATCTGAAGAAGAAAGTGGCATCCTTGGAATCAAGGGTATGATTAAATGACAGAGCTTGAGTTGTCTTTCTGCAAAGAATGACTCCCGTGACTGTCAAGAGAATATGCTTATTTGAGCACATGTTTTTATATCAGCAGCAATAGGACACACCTTTATATCCTCATATTAACCTCTTAGTTCTGCTTAAACTGGAAATATCACTCTTCATAGAAGAAATGAGTAGAAACACTTTTCTACTAGAATAAGCACAGACTACTTTGTGATCATCACATTCTCTGGGCTGGAATAAGTCCTCTCATCAGGAGAGGACTTTATGTTTTAACAGAGTAAACAGCCCTTGTGCATTAAACCCATGACCTTGGCTTGACTATTCCCATGCTGTGTTGAGGGATATACTACAGGATGTTAACACAACAGTGACTGTGACCCTTACAAAGCTATATATACCCTTAAAAGCACATTTTCATGTGTTTTAATCAGATCATCCTGAGTTGATTATCGCAGAGCTTCTTGTCATCTCCACTTGACAAATGATAATCCTGACTTAAAAGTAGTGCATGATATACCCAGTTCACCTGGGAAATGACAGAACCCATATCCAAGTCTTATAGTTTCTCCTCAGTTCTTTCCATGGCATCAGTCTGCCTCCTGCCTACATGGCAGCTCCACCTGGGTACCCTGAGGGCATCTCCTCCACATATCCAAAATCAGATTGCCACCTTCCCTCTCCAGAAAGTCCACCCCTCCTCCTGTTTTTCTGGTTTATTGCATGACTGCGTTCTTCCTAATCAGCCATTGTAGACACCTCAGAGGATCTCATTTATTGTCCTTTCCCTGCCACATTTCTTAAAGTTAATGTAAGGTTTTCATGTGTGAAATGCCAGAATTCTTCCCTCTTACCTGCTGTCTCTGGCCCCTCCCTGACTCAGGCTGACATCTGTCCCTGGCCCAAGGTCACGTTCAATGATTTGATGCATTCATCAAATCAGCACTGAGTCTCATCTTTGTGCCAGGCACGATGCCTGGTACTGAGCAAAATCAAAACTTGGCCCTTGTTTCCATGGCGCCTTGCTCTTCAATGAGAAGTAAGCAAATAAACACTCCAAGAGATGTAAAAGAGCAGCTGTGAACTGTCACACACACTGCACAGGCATGCCAAACTCTCACCTTTGCTGCAGTCATAGTATCTAGTGGCATTTGTAAACTGTGGTGTGATCATGGTGCACCCTCAGCTCTAAAGTATTCCTAAATGCCCAGTGCCTAGATCATAACAATACACACCCTTCTGCCTGGTCCATTTGTCCCTTCATGCTCTAGCTCCAAACACTGGATTAGGTTGCAAGCTGCTACAGCCCCATTTCTCCCCAACCCATCACTCAATTAACTCATCCTATGACTGATATATAAATTGTGTGTATGTATGTATATATATTTCTTCCCAATCCAGAAACTGTCCTGCCACTTTGTTCCCCCATACCTTGCCGCAAGTAAAACTTTTCCAGAAATGCTGTCGTTTTCCTAGGTATTCAGGGATCCCATTGCTTAGCTATATTAATTGTTCCTGTGTTTCCCCATCATCTTTGCCACACCGCTAATTAACAGCCCTCCTGTTTTAATGTAGTTACTTTCTCTTCCTTCCTCACCCCTAATCCCCAGATTGCAGACTCCTTATGAGTAGAGATCATTTTAATTAATCAAGGTTTGAATTTGTGTTTGGTTCATTATATATAGTGCTAGGTCTTAGATAGATAAAAATATCTGGATCCTCATTTCCTTTCACCACGAATCTTTCATTGAAAAGGTACTATTTTCACCTCAATTTAACTTCCATAAATTTTCCTTCCTGGTTTTTGTTTGCTTTTGTTTTTGTTTTGTTTTGTTTTTTTGGTGTCGCGGTTCTTTTAGAAATCATATGCAAGTATTTCCAGAGGGTTTCATTTCTTGACAATCCAACATGTGCCTTTTCTGTGAAAAATATGTCTCCTACATCTTGCTTCCTAACATCTGAGACAGCTGGAACCAGGACAGGTTTATTATAAAGTAACCATATCCAAAAAGATATAAAAGTTGGTTTGGGGGAAGGCTTTGATCTACATGGTGGCTAAGTCTAAATGAAGTTATTCTGCAAAAGTAGCGTAGTTTTATCATAATTATTTCCAATTGACTCCACTATCTTGTATCAGAAAGTTGAAAAACACATAGACACATAAGAAGAGGCAGTAAGACTGTCAGAGCCAAAGGCCGAGAAGGGCTGGGTGAAACCATGTCTTCTGGACATGACAGGACCACTGCCTGAACTCACAGCAGCTGTGGTTCTGCACAAGGTCAAGCCAGTCAACATTTCAGTGTGGAAGATGGAGGGGCTCATGAGCCTCCCCCAAGCTGAGGAGCTCTGACAGTTGATGGTTGTTGAGGGAAGGTCAGTTTCTTCGAGGGATGTGATTCCTGGTAGACTGACCACGATCCAGGGGATGGCCCCATACCTACGCATATTGGAAAGCACTAAGTAGGCTATAAAACAAAGAAGCTCAAACTTGGGAGGGGCAATAAGAGAATGGAAGGTGAATATGGAAGGAGATGGGGGAAGAGGGAGATGAATATGGTCAAAATACCTCATATGCATATCTGAAATTCTCAAAGAATGAATATAAATATTTTTTAAAAAAGAAAAATGCATGAGAGTTGAGAATAGTTCTTTGAGAAAAAGATTTTGTAACATAACAGTGGTAAAATAAAAATGTAGTAAATATAGTGATTAGCTAAAAACAAGCTAATGAAAAAGAGATATTATTAAGAATATACACTTGGCTGGGACTAGAGAGATGGCCCAGTGGTTAAGAGCACTGACTGCTTTTGAAGAAGACCTGGGTTCAATTCCTAGCACCCATGTGGTAGCTAACATCCATCTGTAACTCCAGTTCCAAGTGATCCAATGCCCTCTTCTGACCTCCATGGGCAGTGCATGGCAAAGGTACACCTACCTACATACAGGCAATACATTCATACACATAAAATTAAAATAGTAAATAAAAATAGAATACACACTTAAAGGCCTGAACATTCCTCAGATCCGGCACCACAACCTAGCAGCCTAGAAGTTACAAAATACAGAATCACAGCCAGATTGTTTATGTGGATCAAAATAATGAATTAATAGCTTTGGAAAATTAATAATCCTTCAGAACTGCTCAAGAGAGCAAGTTGATATTCACCATTGACATTCCTGAAGGAATGGTATGCATACCAAGAGATACTGATTCACTAGGCTTTAGGCCCATAATTTCCAGGTTGATCCCTCCATCTCTGAGCAGCCTGAATCATTTGCCCCGAATGCTAAGCAAGCTTTATTACTTTCAATGTATACTATAACACTACTAAAAAGATTAATGAAGAGATCATTCAGGTAAAAGGCAACTCAGAAACTGTTTCATTTAACCATTTCTGTGTAACACATTACCTCTAACAGTGGCTTTAACAACAACCATTTTTATTATGTCTTGCAATTTTAATGGATGACCCAAGATTCAGCCCTGTGCAAGTCTATATGCATTTTCAAGGCATATCATAATGGCAGCAGGGCTGACCCAAGGTAGCTTGTACCCATCCTTGTTGGCTTGGCAGGGATGGGTGGAAGACGCAGCTCAGCTGGGCTCTCCCCCCGCTTCTCCGTATATTCTTTGGGCTTCTCCATGTGGTCTTTCCAGCAGGGTAGTTAGACTTGTAATAAAAAATGGCAACTCAAGCCCTCCTCCAGCCTGTAGCTACAGTGCCATTCCACCATTCCCTGGTCAAAGGTATCAGAAGCCAGCCTGCATTATAAAGGAGAGGAAACAGACATGGGCTTCTCACCAGAAAGCATGAAAGTGTTGGTAGCTGTCTTCAAATCCATCCAATAGTGTTAACAAAATTACTAGTGTATTTGGTGTAAGATTTGTGCTTTAGATTTATAACCTAAGTGAAACAGATCATTTGGGAGTTTCATTACTTTAAAAGCACCTGCTTATTGCGATAGCACTGTGACATCTACTGAGAAAGGCCAAGAAGAAATAGAAGGTCCAGCCTCTCTCCTCTGGAAATTCACATCTAGGTTACACACAAAACAAGCACACAGCAAGCAAATAGACTCAATAACAGTAGCATGAAACAAGTGCACATCACAGATGAGTGTGCACGCACAAATATCTGTAGGGTTCAGACAAATACAAGACAGTGAGGTAAGCTGGCCTGGGCACACTGGGAAGTGTGAGGGACTCTGGGATGAGGAGGTTTCATGCCACCTCTGAAAGGTGGCTTTCCTCAACTCTGAGCTGTTAGTGACTTTGGAGATATGGGACAAGGATGCCACTGCTGCTTCAGAGTAAAAACCTCCCAGTTCTTAGGCATCAAATCTAGCCCACCGTCACCAGTTTTCTGACCCTAAGATGAATTATTTAGGATTCATGAACACAGGAATGTAGATAGTCTAGAGTAGCACTATTTAAAAATGTAGGCTAACAAGATAATAAATCAGCGAAAGTGTTCATCAGTGGATGAATGCAGAGTAACACACACACACACACACACACACACACACACACACACAAAAGGAAATCCTTCCATTTGCTACAGCATATATGGAACTGGAGGACATTGCACTAAGTGAAATAAGCCAGGTACAAGAAAATTAATGCCACATCATTTTACTGTGTCTGTGGAACCTACTATGTTTGAACCCATATAAGCAGAGACTAACATAGTAATGACCAAGGACATAGGGTAAGGAGAGGGAAAGCTGGTGGTAGAAAGATACCAAGTTAGGAGGAACAAGATTTTTTGAGAATTATTGCACAACATGGTGGCAGTAGTTAATGATGCATTATATACTTCAGACTTGCTGACAGAGTAGAGTTTAAAGTTCTCGCCACAAAAAACAGCTTTGTGAAGTGACTGATATGTTAATTAGCTTGATTTAATCATTCCAGGAAGTATATGTATATCAAAGTACTGTACCATACTGACCTCCTTAAAGATTATCTGCTAGCAAAAAATTAAAATTAGGATAATAATAATAATGACAATAATAATAATAATAATAATAATAATAAAAGTATAGGCTGAGCATTATATCAGGCTGTAAACTGTTCATTACTGACCCACCCTAGGATAAAAAAATATTTTGAGATGTAGTCCCTTTCTGTTGCTGTGATAAAGCACCATGATCCAAAGCAACTTGTGGAAGACAGAGTTTATTTTGACTTACAAATCCAAAAGGAGAGTCCATATAACAGGGACTGCATGGCCCCAAGTAACCAGAGCCAAACCTGAGAATGACATCTCAACAGAAAGCAGGAAGCAGAGAGCAAAATGGAAGTAAGCCAAAGCTATGAACTCTCAAAGCTGTCCGGAGGAAAGCTACACCTCCTACAGGTTCCATAACCTCCCCAAACACCTCCCCTGTGGTGAAGCCCTGTGGAGAAGTTAGACCACAAACAGTGGGCAGTGAGGATAAGCATGAAGGGAAAGAAAAAAAGAACATACCCCAAAGTCAAGGATAAGGACAGACAGACAAAATCCCAGTGTAGACTGGGGAGGTGGGCAAGAAGCCCCATTCCTAACTGAGGAGTTATTGGTGATTGATAGCTGCCAGGAGAGGGAGAGTCAGTTTTTCTTAAGAGTGTGACACCAGGTAGGTTGACCAGGCTTCAGGAGATGGACCCACACCCAAGAGTATTTGGGGAACATAAGTTAGACTTAATAAACCTTTTAAAAAACAATACTAATAGTGGACATGAAGTCAAGAGTAAGGTGGGAGTGGAGGTGGGGATGGTGTTCTTAATATGATCAAAATAATTTGTATGAAATTCTCAAAGAATCAAATAAGAAGTATTTTTTAATAACCAGGGCAGAGCTTATTTCTGAATAGCACTGTGGATGTACAGATAGGTGTGTGATGATTACAAAGTGCCTCACACACAGACAGCCTTATGTGTTTGGATTTACCAATATGGAATAGGGAGCCACGGAAGGCTTCCAAATGCAGATGGGCTTCATCACTGACTTCCTAGACTTCCCTTCACCATGATTTCTTTCTTTAAAGGCTTGGTTCAAGTTCAGCCTCTTAAGAATCAAGCAATGCAAGTTAGCTCTCTCCAGTGAAATCTGATAAACTTCTGTCCTGCATCAGCTAATATTTTATACTGTAACTGTCTTTCCTTTGAAATACTCAATCACATGGTAGGCAAAAATTCCCTCACCCTGTTCTGTCTCCCGCCACAGCACAATCCTTTGTCCATCGTGATATGCATTTGATATGAGCTGATAAACAAGTCAGGGAGCTTTTGAGGAATACTGATCAGGTAAAGATGTTTGAAATAGATTACAGCAAACCAGGCTTGGTGATACACAAGTGTAATCCCAGAATTTGTGAGGTGGAGACAGAAGAATCAGGAGTTCAAGGCCAACCTTGGCTGTATAGGAAATACAGGAAAAAAAAAAAAAGAAAGAATGGATTACAGTAGAAAGTAAGAGTGTTAGAGAGCAAATGAAAACTAATGCAAGGGCCTAAGAGAAAACTGTTGAGACTAAGGACTGGCAAGAAAAATATATGTAGAGAACATGTTTAGTGGATGAATATTGTCATGTACACATTATACACCCTCATGTCAGCAACTTTTAAGTGTCACACCAGTCATTCGTAACTAATGTTTTATCAAGAAACGTTAAGAATAAACACTAGGGCCTGGAGAGATGGCTCAGTGGTTAAGAACACTGGTTGTTCTTGCAGAAGACCTGGGTTCAAATCCCAGCACCCACATGACAGCTAACAAATGTCCATAACTCCAGTCCCAGAGGACCAACAGCCTCTTCTGACCTCCACGAGCACTGCACGACACGGGTGCACTTACCTACATGCAGGCAATACACACAGGCAATACACGCATACACATAAAATAAAAATATAAATAAAATTAAAAAAAAGAATAAACTCTAACATTTTAGTTTTCTAGATGGTTGAAACTTACCCTTTTAAGACCTTAAATAGACTTAATTTTACTGTTATGCACATCGCTTGTTTGTTTTGCAATAGATGCGAACAGTTGCAATTTAGAACTTTTTCTGGTTCTTCAGTCCTCTCCCAAATGCCATATTAATTGGCACTGTCTGTTAGTCCTGAATGCTTCTGTCCTGCTACCTAGAACTTGTTCTGAATGAGGGTGAAAGAATCACTTAGAAAACACTTGGTGACTGCTGTTTTCCTTGCGATGTCTGAGCTTCTCAAAGCTTTTTCATTGCCATGTTACATTGAGCTTTATGAGCGGTCAGCACATTTTGTTTTGTTTTGTTTTTTAACTTTAAAAAAAAACTTTATTGAAAATTTCATACATGTATATAAGGTGTTTTGATCAAATTCAAGCCCACTCTCTCCCCTCCAACACCTCCCATACTTCCTTTCTTTCTTTCTTTCTTTCTTTCTTTCTTTCTTTCTTTCTTTCTTCTTGCTTTCATGGTGCTTTTTGCTACTCTAACATTACCCCTCTGAAGAGGTAACCCTAAAATATTTTAGGGATTAGATAAGAGCTCCCAAATACTTTTGTCATTTTTGGCCTTTGGAACAGCAATTTGGGTAACCTCTTCAGAGGATGGTATGATAAGAATAGGAGGTAGGAATTGGCTAGGCCGTTACAGTAAAAAAGACCCCAAAGAAAAATAGGCAGTTTCTTGGCTAAAAGTCAAAATGTCCTTGGGCCTCTTAGCAGCACATTGTTTTTTAAAGAAGCAGATTGTTGGGAGGACTTGTGAGTCACATTAACAATGTTCAGCTCTTCCATTGTAATTTGAAAGTGGCTATAGGCAACACATAAACAAATGCATGTGGCTGGGTTCCAATAAAACTTTATTTACAAAGCATGTAGTGGCCCAGGTTTGTCCTCCAGGTGCTAGGGTTTGCCAATACCTGACTCAGAGTCTTGAAATTGCCAGAACTGAGCTTTTGAAGTAGAGTGATTTGACCATAGCTTGGCATATAATGGAAATAAGAAATTTTTTCCTGTGTAGAGAAATTGGATTCATCTAATTTGATTATTGTTGTTTAGATTTGTTTAAAGGGGCTTCAGATAGACTCTCCTACCAGATAGCAACTGCAGTGTTTGCTGGCCTCCTTGTTTAACTCCTCACCTGAGGATTGGTCCTGTCTGACCTTAGCCTTCTCCCTTTACCATTGTACTGTGTGCCTTTCCCTAGTCTGTTATGTCTGCCTCCTTAATACCCTGTCTTCAGGAAGCAAGTGCATTGTCATCAGCCAACAAGATATGGGAAAGAATTATAAGTTTATGAGTACTATAGCTTTAAAGCAAAGATAAACAACAGTTGTTTGTATTGAATTCAATACTAAGTGAATTTCGATTCCTTTCCCCACCTCCTGATTTCCAAATGAAACAAAAAAGTTCCTAACATCCATACCCATATAGATCACATCCTGCATATATACCTACTTAAATATTTCCTGCTTCAGTGATATTTAGATTTCCCTGAGACAAAGAAAATCTGTCGCTTCCTTAGCTGCATTTTACACCAAAGATGAAAAGCTTGACAATTTCCTCTTTAGACACAGATGGCACTTTTAAGGTCACACAATGTTGCCATGCACTTGAACATGTAGGAACCATAACTGCAGCACACAGCACATGGGCAAGCTCTGACAGCCGAGCACAGAAGGTGAACAGCAGTATCAAACACACTGTTGACGGCTCTGAAATGACATTGTCATCAGCTAGACTTTCTGTCCATATGCAGCTCCCCATCAGAAGTCCATGACGGATTCCAGTCTCTCTATTTTGTACTGTCAACAAGGCATTCCAAACCTACATGGACTCCATTCTGGAAAAGCCATGATTGAGATGAATAAATTCCACAATTCTTGCTTCTAAGAATACTGAAGTTTCACAAATACCTTGGCATTCAAATCATGGGCTCTATGCTTCTTTTCCAGTTAACAGAAGATTGTGTGTGGTTGTGTGTGTGGTGTGTGTGTGTGCTGTGTGTATGTGTGTGTGTGCTGTGTCTGTGTGTATGTATGTGTGTGCTTGTGTGTGATGTGTGTGATGTGTGTGTGGTGTGTGTGGTATGTGTATATATGTGTGTGTAGTGTGTGTGGTGTGTATGTGTGTGGTGTGTGTGTGGTGTGTGTGGTGTGTGTGTGTATGTGTGTGTAGTGTGTGTGGTATGTGTGTGGTGTGTGTGTATGTGTGTGGTGTGTGTGTGGTATGTGTGGGGTGTGTATGGGGTGTGCTTGTATGTGTGTGTGTGCTTGTGTGTGGTGTGTGTGTGTATGTGTGTGTGGTGTGTGTGTGGTGTGTGTGTATATGTGTGTGCTTCTGTGGGGTGTGTGTGTGTTGTGTGTGTGTGTGTTACACTGAAACAATTTCCCTCTTCAGTGTTTCTTTATTCTCCTCTTCTCCTTTTCTAGATCCACCAGAATTGATCCGAGATTTCATTACATATGAGAGCTAAAGAGTTAGTCTACAGGAGTGCCATGTGTATATGTAAATAGGCTTGAGTGTATGTACGTACACCATGTTCGTGGAGTGCCCACAGAGGCCAGAAAAGGGCATCAGCGTCCCTGGAATTGGAATTATAGACAGTTAAGAACCACCCAGTGTAGGTGTGGGGAACAGAACTGGGGTCCTCTTGAAGAACAACAAGTTCCGTTAACCGCTGAGCGTTCTCTCCAGCCTCAGCTTCAAGATTTTTTTTAATTTTAGAAGCCTGGTTTGCTAATACTGTGAATAAATAATTTATATTGGCTCTAACAGATGACCGATTTGTTAATATATATCCTGTCCTGCAGAAAACAGATTTTTTCAATTACATTAGTATAATCAAAAGATAGTTCTATAATACCCAATTTGTTCTTTTTCACATTCATTAAAGACTTTATTACGTACCAAGAACTTCATTTAATATTCTGTTGTTGTATTTTTTTTCCTTTTTATTTAGTCATTCTTTGACAGTTTCATACATGTATAGACTAAATTTTAGTCACTTCCACCCCATTACCCTCTGTCATCCCCTTCCCACTTTCACTGAAACCCTTCCTATTCTTCTCGGTACATCTTTCCTGCCTTCATGTCTTTGTGTGCATGAGAGGGACCCCCCAGATTTTAATTAGGATTGCTTGAAAATGATACTTTCCCAGTAGCCATCAACTGCTACTGAAGTCCCTTAGGAAAGGGCAGGGCCTCATTGAACCCCTTCACATTGAAATGTTGATAGGCCCAATCTTGTGCAGGTCTTATAACCACAGCTGCAGTGAATTCATAATGTAGTGTATTTGTGTGTGTGTGTGTGTGTGTGTGTGTGTGTGTGTGTGTGTGTGTATAGAGGCTAGAAGTCTGTGGTGGGAATCTTTATTATTT
>NW_008342276.1:3365040-3371567 GCF_000622305.1 Nannospalax galili | reverse complement strand
TGTGTGTGTGTGTGTGTGTGTGTGTGTGTGTGTGTGTGTATAGAGGCTAGAAGTCAGTGTTGGGAATCTTCCTCTATTGCTCTGTCACTCTACATCTTATTTTTTGAGGTAGGGTCTCTTACTGAACCTGGAGCTCACAGATTGGCTAAACTGACTAGCTGGTGAACTCCAGGAATCTCATACTCCCGGCCATCATTGGGGTTATGGCCATGTACCACTATGCTCTGCTTTTACATGGGTACTGGGAATCCCAACTCAGGCCATGGTATTTCACAGCAGGCACTTTGCCAATTGAGTTCCTCAAGCCCCTAAAGCTTCTATATTTTTTAACTCCACCATTATGTACATCAAGCTCAGCCCTAGTAATTCCAGTGTGGGGAAAAATTATGGAAGGGCTTTACTTCAGAAAGTAACAGGTTGTGCTTCTGGGGATTCCAGAATAAGTCTTGCTCAAAGCAACCTTGAAAATTAAGATGGTACACTGATTTTTTTCTACCCCTACATAATACACCTCCTCATATCTTACAGCCTCCAAACAACAATTATTCTCTGGGCATAGTTCTGCAATATGGATAAGGCTTCATGAGGACCCTTTATTTTTTAATGCCCTATGCTATCATCTGGGGCTGAGGATCCACAATCCAGATGCTTTGCTCAAAGGCTCAGCTGGATTGTCAGGTTTTGACACATACTTCAGTTTCCCTCCATGTGGGCTTCTCTGTGTATCTCCTAAGTTTATTGATGGCATGTGACTGTGTTTGCAGGAGAAGAAGGAAACCATTTCCATTCCTCCCAAAGATTAAGTCCAGCACTAGTATATTGCCATCTCTGCCATATTGTATTAAGCAAAATAATGACAGGGTTGGCCCAGGTTCAAAGGAGTAGAAAAGGGGGAAAGACCTCTCTCTCAAAGTAGAGAGAGAAGCTACCGCCTAGACTTGGCAACTAAAGTACAATGTAGTGAGGCCAGCCATGGTTTTATTGCTCCTGAAATAAAAATTTTACTCCAAAGAATCAGATTAAAACCAAGCATTTTTATCTCTTTTCCAAAAGACAAGGTCTGGCCTCGGTGTCCTCTTTTGAACGTCATCACATTCTCACTCTTTATTAAAAGGGAAGCGACTTGTGATTTGTTGTGCATCCATTGGGTGCAAGACCCACCATGTACAGTCCTTTGTTTACCAGTTTTCGTTGCCTTTGAGATGCACTGTTTTCATAATGCTAACATTTCTGAATTGTACATTTTACAGTCTGGGAAGACTAGTGATCACTGGAGGTCATATGGCAGCCTTGCATGCAAGAATTTGGCTGTGTTGTTCGTATTTTGATCACTTCACTCAAGTTTAATTGCTATTTAAAACAGCTTCTGAAATATTACACTATAATTTGGCATTGAAACAAAAATGTATCTTGCAAGCCAAAAGCCATGGAAACAGCAACATCCATGAGGCAGATTTTGACATTGGAGGTATAACAACAATCTTTTATATGTTTTTGCAAAGCAGCAATCCGAGCTTTGCACTCAGAAATGCATCACAAATAAATGAAGGTGTGTCATGTTTTATTACTGAGATGTACAAAGGAGGATTACCTATCAGACATGAAGCTGGTACTTGAGGTAGAGAAATTGCTGGGTTCTTCAGAACAGGTGAAAATAAAAGGCTAATGTACTTTGCACAGGATCATCAAAGCATTCTGTCATCGTTTAATTAGTGGTGTTTGTCACTCTTTCTTAAATGCATCTTGGATTGAATGAAATGTGGTTGGTCTTACAAAAGTATCTGCAAAACATCAGAATTCTATTGGTTTAAGGATGAGAAAGCTCAGATGGCCCAGAGAGGTTAAACAAATGACCAGCCTCAAAGCTAGCAAAAGGAAAAACCTGTTGATTTCATTCTACCATACTGATTCTTTACAGTTGTCAGGCAAACTAGCTTGGGTCTAGAAAGATGTGGATGCTGTTGAGCCTTTCACCTCCTGTCTCCACCAAACTTTAAAAACATAAATAAAAGGAAGCTGTAATGCCCCAAAACCAACATCAAAGAATAGCTAATGTAAAATGCTTTTTTGTTCAGATTGTTTTACAAGGAGACACATAGTAGTAAACTATCAGTCACTGTTCCTAAATAGTAATAATTTAAAATATGAAATATTTTTCAACCCTTAAAGACAGGAGTAGGTTTGGGAAAAGTTTCCAAAATTGTTATTTTAAGATCATATATTAAACATTCCTTGGCATCTTGCAATAGTGAACCCCACCCCAGTTTTACTCACTGCTGCTCACTGACTGCCAGAGTGTGCCAGGAGTTTCTTATCCTTCACCTTGCCTGGGCCAGTGCCATGTAAGGCCTCTCTGCCTCTTCTTAACTTCCAAGATGGAAGGAGAGTTCTCTTGACTGCCCCTGTCATAATGCAAGGTGCCTGAGGGTAAGAAAGAGTTATTTGATACTCATTTTTCACATCCCCAAGGGTTTAGTGTGGTACCCAAGATAACAATCAAGAACTGATATTAACAGAAGCAGGGGGCTCTCTGTGAGATGGAAAAAGAGCCTGGTCTACATAGTGAGTTCCAGACCAGCTGGAGCTACTGGGAAACAATGTCTCAAAAACCATGACTCTCATCTCAGCCCTGGGAGGCAGAGGCTATAGGCTGGAGTTCAGGCACAGGCTAGGCTATGTAGTAAGACAGTGAGAAAGGAAAAGGAGGAGAGGAAGGGAGGGATGGAGATAGGGAAGGACATGACATTGAGCTGGGCATGTAGCTCAGCAGTTGATTGTTTACATTAGATTCCCATCATCATGGGGAAAGTCTTTATTCCCTCTCTTTCATTCACAGTATCATACACAGTTGAGACAAAGACTTGACAAAAGTATGTGATACCTTCCTGGCAATACCTAGACTATAAGCTGTCCTTGTAAATAGGGTAAAACTGGGCAGGAGGACAGAGAAGGAAGGAGAGACAGGACAAATGTGGCCAACTACTCTGTCGTGTATTATGGATAAGGCTGGTGTTGTGGTTTGAATAAGAAATGTCCCCCATAGGCTTATGTATTTGGTTCCTAGATGGTTGTGCTGTTTGGAGAGGTTATGGAACTTTTAGGACATGGAGGCTTGCTGGAGAAAGCACATACCCAGGGGCCGACTTTGAGCCTTGCCCCACCTCCTGCTCACTCTCTCTGCTTCCTGTGTGTGGTTGAGATGTGATGATCTCTTAGCCTCCTGCTCCCACCACCATGCGTTTCTCACCGTTATGGACGCTTAGCCTTCTGGAACCATAAGCCAAAATAATCTTTATTCCTTAAGTTGCTTCTGGCCATGGTATTTTATGATAGCAACAGAAAAGTAGCTAATACAGCTGGATAAAGATGTTGAGTTATAATCACGAAGGGTCTGGAATATTAGGGCAAGTCTTCTTTTTCTTCAAGTGAGATACCTCTAAACAGAATCCTTTTCTATCAGAGCACCCAGCAGGATGTTATGCTCTTAAAGAGAGCAGAGAACAGGGTCCAGGTGGTTTACCATCAGGAAATTACACCAAGGCAATGTCTTCTTCCTGCAGCAGTATGGGAAAAAACTTCCACACTGCAGCAATCCTCATCCACATATCCCATAATACAAAGCTAAAAACATGAGCAGTCTTCACTAAAATTTGCTTGAAATATTTTCAAATACAAGTTCAAGAAACACAGAGATGGGGCTGGAGAGATGGCTCAGAAGTTAAGAGTACATATTGCTCTTCCAGAAGACCCCAGTTCAGTTTCCAGCACTCAGGCTCACAACCACACGATACCCCAGCCTAGGGGATCTCATGCCCCCTTTTGGCCTCTGCAGGTACTATACTCATGTGCACATACACATAGGTACACACACATATACACATAAATAAAAATAAAAATATTTTTTAATGCTACCTTAACAACAAGCTCCAGGCCTTGTTGGTAATGCTGAAAACATTTCCCTAAGGAGGAAGTACAGTATATAGTAACTGGATCTAGAACGCCAGAGCATGAGGCTCCATCAGTTAGTCTCATGTGCCCCAGCCTCACTATTTCAAAGTGGAGCAAATCACCATATCACCCACCAAGTTAGGATGAGGCTTCAAGAAAGGGATGAACACAAACCCATGGAAACAGTACCTCTTGCACATGTGTGCCACAAATGTGAGTTTGTATTATCCCTTCCCTTTCTTGTACTTGATTCCTTCATCAAAAAGAGATAATCATACTTGTCCCAGCCCATTTCCTTTGGACCCTGACCGAGTGAAGTGGAATTAAATGTATGAAAGTATTGGGAGTTAAGTGCTAGTTAAGTAAGGTGGTACTAGTGCTGTTAATTGCCATATCCTTAGCTGAAAGGTGATCCAAAGAGCCTGGGATGCAAGGCAGGGAGCTTGTGTATCTGGCTATTGACTGCAGGTGTGTGCTTGTGAATGACTTCTCTGGATACAGTATGTCAAGGTGAAGGCCTTTGTATTTGACTGATCCAAGATTAGATAAATATGGGAACAAGGAAATCTAAGCAAGAAATACAGTCTAATCTCTGCAGCCTTGCAAATCAGCGTAATTTTATACACCATGGTCTTGGATATCTGGGCTATGTTACCTGAAATCTTATTAAACCTTCAGCTTCATGATTCTGCATAGAAACTGGTAAATTACAAGATTCTACTGATGGCTAGCACCAGTTAAGCAAGTAATCACAAGAGTCCCTAAACAAGTTTGTGGCTCATGCCAAGTGGATTCCTTAAGGGGAAACTATGTGCACAAAAGGAAGTGTCCAATCCACACAGTTTCACAGCAACACACTTTGTAGTTCTGCCCACATGGAGAGATTATCTATTATTATTAAGACATTCAAGCCTCATAACTTTTTCCTCAATGGAAATTAGTACTCACTGGTTCAGAAAATGTCTTCAAATCTCGTCAGCTGTAATACAGACTATAACCTGCAGACTCCAGTTTAGACAAAGCCAAGCCCCACCCTCTCCCCTACTGTCAACATGTTCTCATTTAGGGGGAACCCAGCTTGAGCTGAGTGTTTTTCTCTTTTAAACTTTTCTGGTATGCCTCTATAACTTGCATTTGCCCCTTGTGTTCAGGCCCAAGAATGAAAACCCACAGACTTGAAGTAGAAAACCCCTTGACCTTAGATCCTGCCTTCAGAATTCTGCTAGACAAACCCCAATGCAGAAGGGTTCATAACCATGGATCTGTTTTCCCTAAGGTTTTTTGCTTGATTTTGCCAAGCCAAAGAGGTTCAAGTAAACGAGATAATCTTCTGCACTTCAGAATGTTTATAAAGTTTTCTTTAATTGCCGTTTGTATATACAGTGATTCTGGGAACACAAATGAAAGCAGAGAGGAAGCCTTGATCCCACATGTGTGGCGCAGAAGGAGGGGGATGTGAAGAACAAGTTTACAGTGTGGGTGGTAGCACTGGGCACTCCTCTTGCTGGTTCAGTTTCCTCTTTCAACCTACATTTCTTACTTTTCTCTTCTACATTGTGGTAGCCATACTTCAACTATGGTGGCCACTAAGCACACTTAAATTTAAATAAAGTAAAGCTAAAAGTAATTTCCTCCATCTGGGGAGATGGTTCAGAGGGTAAGAGCACTTTCTGTGCAAGCATAAGGACCTGAGTTCGATCCCCAACATCCACAGAAAAAGACAAGCATGGAAGCACATGTAACTTCAATGCTGTGGAAATAGAGAAAGGTGGATCCCTGCAGCTCCCTGGCCAGCCTATCTAGTCAGTAGGTCCCAGGTTCAGTGAGAGACCCTGCCTTAAGGGAATAAGTTGTGAAGAGTCATGGAGCAGAAAACCAGACATCCTCCTCTGGCTTCCATGCACACACAGGGGTGCATGGTCATGCACACCTGCACGCACACATATTCATCATACACATGCACACATGCACACGCATGCATACGCATGCATACACACAAAGTAATCTCCCCCATGCACTCTTCATACTTCCAAGTGCTCAGTGACCACACAGCTAATAGTTGCTATATTAGAACAGTTAGAATGTTCCCATCATTGCTTTACTAAGACAGTGCTGTCAGTTAGGGAACACTATGGCCTTGCTACTCAGAGTGTGGTCCATGGACTAGCCACACTGGGGTCACCCAAGAACTCATTAGAACTACACGATTAACAATATACTATTCTACAGAATGGAATTTGAATAGCACTGCTCTGAGGTGCCCTTCTGCTCTAAGATATGCATGTTAAACCTGACCATTTGTTATCACCTTTATTTGTGAATTTTTCTTTTGGTTTTCATGACACGGCTTCATAAAGAGACACTTCTAGCCCCCTTGAAACTAAGCATGCAAAAGGAGAGATACTAAGTGCACCTTGTAGACTCCTGTAAGGGATTCTTTCCTTTTTCTCTTGAAAAAGCTTCAGGGACTGGAGAATTTTTTTATTATTATTATTTCTTTTCTAAAGATGAGTATCTTAGCAAACAGTTTTCCATTGAAGAGCCTGTTGGATTGGCCAGTAGGAAAGCTCTTGAGATTA